>NW_028301554.1:16170000-16295000 GCF_042242905.1 Orbicella faveolata
GAGTTATTTCAAACAAGTATTGTAATCATATATTTTTTGTGGCTGTCCTATCAATTTTACAGTCCTTTTCAACGCTGCCTTTTTTGGCTCGTCAACAGCTGTGACACGGCACGGCACGATAGCATAACTTAGAAAATATCGCTCAGAAGTCGTCTTAATTTTTTCCTTGAAATATTCAACAATAAGAGTACTACAGCTCGTTCTATAAATCAGGAACTAAAATAACTTTTATACCTTGGCGTTATTTGACTAAGAGTAACTTTTCTCTCAGTTATGGCGATGCCCAAAAGTGCCATGAAATATTAACAAGTCGTGGTTTTAGAATATTCAAAGAAATTTTTTATTCAGCGTCTATAATATTGTAAAATTATACGTGCAACACTGAAAACCATCTTCATTTGAGTTAGTATTTCATTTGTTCGTTTCCTTGTAACCGTTCATGAAAAAAAGAAAACATTTTATTTGCGCTGGGAAAGAGGCCGACCTAAGATACCATGATATAAAAGGAGAAAATTCAGATTCGCAGTTTGGCACATTTTACTTACAAAGAACAGCTTTCAATTTATTTTCAGAAGATCAGATAAGATGTCAGCAGAATTTTGACCGAATTCAGACACGCAAAACTACAATTATGGTGTTTCAATTTACACCAGCTGACTGCTCATTTCACAAGAAAGAGTACAAGCACATAGGGTACCAGAAGTGTTTCATGAGCGGTTCTCGTGTGAAAGCCGACCCGAAGCATCCCGCCACCCGTACCTCTGGTACCCATGGTAGATTGTATGCCTATGGAGTTACTGTTTGGGCTGACCTGGCTCCCCGGTTAGCCTTAGCACCCTGAACCAAACATGTCTAACTTGAAAATCTATCTTTTACCCAAAAATTTCCGAATCGAACTCAGCCTCTATCACGAATCTCTAACAAGAAGCCGTGAAAATGATAAACTTTCAATCTTAGACGAATAGTAGTATTTTAAAATTTCTCTCTGGGTTAGTCCAGTAGGCGAGGCAGCGAGAGAGTGTAAGTAGAAATCAGTTCGCACATAGAGCCGTGCGAGGTGACTTTCAGCTTGCGCTTGTTGGTGTGCTCGTCCAGTTCAAATGTCCAGAGAAAAATTGAATGAGGAACTAGTTGTAGTCAATCTTGATCTGAGCGTTTTTAGTGAAACTGTTCAGAACACAGGCGGCCCAAGCTCACAATGCGAGGAGTTTTTTTTTTTTTTTAATCTTTATGCGAACGTTCAGCGCGCGAAACGTGACACGGTTACCGCCGACATCTACTGTTACATAACGACCGAGTTTGGTTACGCGAAACGTGACCTTCGCCTTGCAGTATGTGGTGGTGTTGTGTTACAACGGTTTGAATTTATAAAGGTTTGTATGGGGAAAAACGGTAATCGACATTGTAGCTGAAATTTCGGTATTTTTGCAATAAAAATGACTCACCTCAATGCCTTGTTGTCTTTTCTATTGTCATCTCGCTTCTCAGCTCGATCCGAAGCTATTTAAGCAAGTTGTCGCTTTTTGGTTTTCCTCTACTAAGAAAGAGTAAAGGCTACACACTCGATTCTGGACTGACCCCCGCTCGAAGCGAAAAAAAAACACTGAAATCCCGCCAGCCGCCCCAATTCCTCCGCAGAATCATAGTACAGGTTTAAGCGCTCCCTTGCAGTTAAATTCCAAGCCAAATTCATCTCCACAGCGCACGATACAAAGCTCTGAATCGAAGAAAGCTAACCATCCGGAATCAGTGATCATGCTGCCGGCACCATTTGTGGACACATTCGAAACCCGAGCGGAATGCCGGGCTAACAAATTGACCCTGACCAGGGGAAGGGAGCGCACAGTTCTCGACAAGCCAGGTACTTTGCTCCACGGTCCTCTGGAAAGATTTTTGTCCAGGCCGCCGACGGAGCATTGTTGTGACAAGCCAATCAAAGCAACGACTAGACGTGTTTACAAATGTGAGATACTTTGATAACTCTCAGAGAAAACCCTTCACGCGATCTCGAATAGATACATTCTCCTACTGTGCATGCTAGCTTCATCCCATATAATCACATCAATAGCCTTCACACGGTCGCAAACCAGAGAGTTACACAAAGATCGGTCGATAACCTGCCGCCAAGGCAATTCGGCTGTCATCAACCCATAAAATGAATGGACCGTCGACGCAACTCCACGGTCGTAAACTTGGCAGGCGATACCGCTCGAACATATCACACCTATCTTTCTTCCACGTGCTTTTGCAACTGATAGGACTCGTTTAATCACTTCACTTTTCCCAACTCCAGCTTGGCCGGTGATCAGAAGGTTGTGCCCCTTGGCAGCAAATGTAACTATACGTTCCTGATCAGCGTTTAGTTTTATGCTGTAAAGCATTTGAACGAAATCAAGATGCGAACGATTTTTAGACGTGCGAAAATTTAAACGCGATCTGTTGGCACCGGTGTCCGTCCTGAAACCTGTTTCAAATATTTTCTTTGCTACGGAAAAGTACACCGTTAAAGGACAAAATTTGATACTGAAAAACTGCTAAATCTAGAGTAAGACATAATATGGCTGTGATGCAACAAAACTAAAGCAAATTTCCTTAGCTATTATGAAGGGTTTTCTCTGAGAGTTATCAAAGTATCTCACATTTGTAAACACGTCTAGTCGTTGCTTTGATTGGCTTGTCACAACAATGCTCCGTCGGCGGCCTGGACAAAAATCTTTCCAGAGGACCGTGGAGCAAAGTACCTGGCTTGTCGAGAACTGTGCGCTCCCTTCCCCTGGTCAGGGTCAATTTGTTAGCCCGGCATTCCGCTCGGGTTTCGAATGTGTCCACAAATGGTGCCGGCAGCATGATCACTGATTCCGGATGGTTAGCTTTCTTCGATTCAGCGCTTTGTATCGTGCGCTGTGGAGATGAATTTGGCTTGGAATTTAACTGCAAGGGAGCGCTTAAACCTGTACTATGATTCTGCGGAGGAATTGGGGCGGCTGGCGGGATTTCAGTGTTTTTTTTCGCTTCGAGCGGGGGTCAGTCCAGAATCGAGTGTGTAGCCTTTACTCTTTCTTAGTAGAGGAAAACCAAAAAGCGACAACTTGCTTAAATAGCTTCGGATCGAGTTGAGAAGCGAGATGACAATAGAAAAGACAACAAGGCATTGAGGTGAGTCATTTTTATTGCAAAAATACCGAAATTTCAGCTACAATGTCGATTACCGTTTTTCCCCATACAAACCTTTATAAATTCAAACCGTTGTAACACAACACCACCACATACTGCAAGGCGAAGGTCACGTTTCGCGTAACCAAACTCGGTCGTTATGTAATAGTAGATGTCGGCGGTAACCGTGTCACGTTTCGCGCGCTGAACGTTCGCATAAAGATTAAAAAAAAAAAAAAACTCCTCGCATTGTGAGCTTGGGCCGCCTGTGTCTGGGACAGTGATTATCTGCACTGAACAAATAAACATTTAAATAAGCACTTTTTCAAATACGACAACGTCTTAAATGGCTAAAAATCACGAGATACTGATACATATTTTTTGACAAACTCGATCGTAGCTTTAGTCACGCACCAAATGCAAAATGCGCTGGTTTCCAAACGAAAACCTTTGGTGGCTCTTTAGTTTTGGATTTAAGAATTTGATGACGACACGTGAAAACGCACTACATGAAAGATAGAGAAGCCTTCAGGAAGCCTCCGGGAAGCCTCTGGGAAGCCTAGAAATTTGTGCTCTTTCCCCTCTGCCATTCTGTTCAGCCCATTCTCCCGTGGGTTCGTGAACTCATTCCAGGCTTCACAATTTGCTCAGCGGAATCACAGATACAAACAAGCTTAACGACCTAAAAGCACATCCTTCATAGCCAGATTGAGCCACGAATGGGAAGATAACAACTTTCTTTCTTTTTGCCATCGCCATCTCCTTATGCTGAAAACAACTTTTAGGCCTTTTTTTATCGGCGGGAGAGGGGGTTGGGGGGGGGGGGGGTGGGGAGTGTTAAAAACCCAAGTCTGTTAAATTTGCACAGTGTAACTGACTCGAAATTTCAACGACACGAGTAATCTATTAGACAACCCATAAGTGAAATTTTTATTTATTATATTTACACTATTTTGGGTTGGTCCGTTGAGGGGGTCCGTAGGGGTAGTCCATGGACCGGCAGGGTAGTACCCGGTCCTTAGTGGGGGTCCAAGACCCGGGGTCAGTGTTTTCGGGTAACTCAGTTTCAGCCAGAGACCGTTTTACGATTTTTACTGTAGAGCGCGGCAATATGGGTGTCTCTCAAGCTACATTTGCTTTATTTGATTTACTTCTGAAGGAAACATTCTTTCGCAGACAGAGTTTTTTCCGCTTTGTCCGACTCTGGGGACAAAATGTGTTCTGTAGACCACAAACCTTTTAGAAACCGTAACCACTGACCTAGGGGTATACGGGCTCAATGGTAACTTATGTCTTGTGCTCGACCTTTTGTTCCATTCATGTTGGCTGTTGGTGACGTGTTGTTCTGTTTCGTTCACCACTGACTCATGCTGTTTGCTTCGGATTCAGGAACTTATTCAGGGGTAAGGCTGCATCGTGTGATCGCTAAACGTGATTGATGCTCCTTTTTCAATGTCAGCAAGTGTAAGGCTAAAGAAGCCGTGTATATGTTTTTAAATTCTTCAGCCTCTAGTGAACGCAAAATATGGGCTAGACGATTGATGTGATTTGTCAGACAATGGATCACGCGACTTGAATAAAGTAAGAAAGCTATATATTAGCTATTTGATTATGGTATTACTCGGTGTAAAACCATTTAAGCAATTGCAATGTATTAATTTGTTCAGGGCTGAAACATCGAGCCACTTCTAAGATATTGCATAATCTTGTTGAATATTGTACCCAGTAGTAGCGAACAAAGTGCTGTGTGAGTCTGTGCGTGGTTGGTCTCTCTGTCTTTCCTATATTTCATTGAGATGGTTATGAAGGTTATGGAAACTCGCCTGCCCTGTGGCTCATGTTCCCATCCAGGGAGCACCCCCATATTAAAAGGTTGGGGATGCTCATCGGAAAATTTCAATTAAACCAATCTGGGTAAGGCTTGAGCTTTATTAGACCCCTAAATGATTCCACTTAAAATGAAATAGACTTCTGCTGCTCAGAAAAGGAACCTGTGCTAGTAGACCAGACTCAAAACCGGCAGAAATCGAGCCCTAAAAACGGAAATGGGAGTGCTTTTTAATTATTACTCCTTCTACAATCCCAGACAAAAAAGTTGGGACACAAAGCCCACTTTTGATGTCAATAATCGGGTGATTTTTTCCCTTTTTGTTGGAAGAGACACAATATTTTCCAACATTGATTAGGGGGGATGGGGGATTTGTGATACAGCTCGCATCCCAACTACATTTGGCTGGGATTGTCTGAAAGAGATGTATGAGGAATTTTCCAATGAAGGTAACGCCAGTGATTGTCATGACGTCATAATATTTTAGAACTTGATTTCGGGTCGATGACATACACTTTGTTTCTGGAAATTGGAGAGGACTTTTCTACGTTTATCTAGATTAAGATTCAGTACAGATATTCGTGGAATATAACTCATAACCTCCTGTAGCAAAACAAAATTTGCGACTTGCTTCAAGCAAAATGGCATTTAAGGGAAGGTTAGAGCTCATGGAAATATCATATTGACCAAATTGCAACAAAAATATCGAAAATGACAGGAGTTATGGCTAGCGCTAGACATTTGTCTATTCAAACGCTGAAGGCAATTTATAACACAATGGTGTATCCGTATCTAACATATTGTAGCATTATATGAACAAGCACTTACCCAACCAGGCTAAAATCATTGTTCACCATACAGAAAAAAATAGTAGGAATAATGGCTTTTGCAAAATATTGAGATGAATGCAAGCCTCTATTTCTAGCTCTCGATATTCTTAATATACATGAATTGAACTTGTGTTTGATAGCACTCTTTATGTACTCGTACTTTAATAATAATCTACCAGAATATTTTAAAAATGATGTTAGATTAAATGAAAACATACACAGTCATGATACTCGATCAGCATCAAATATTTTTATTGATTACAGAAGGATGGACTACGGAAAATTTTCATTAAAATATAGGGGGCCGCAAATTTGGAGTAATTTACCCAGCAATTTGAAAATATCAAAAACATATCATTCTTTTAAGAAAAGCGCAAAAGTTTATGTACAAAATCAAAGTATTTTATGTTGTTAGAATAGTCATGATGGTAGTTATTTGAAATTCCAGGACAAAACCTATATAACTGTTACAGTTAGTCTGATTATCCATCTGCTCTTTTCAATAGATTATAAATTGTAGATAGGGGATCTTCGTAGAAAAGCTCGATTAGAGCTTGCTTAAATCTCCAGCCATTATATGTGTTTTATTAGCAGATAATCAATTCTAGAGAAATCAATGCAAATGCAATATAATGGCCGTAAAAAAAAAAAAAAAATTAAGACATTTTCCAGGATTGTCAATTTGCAGAGTAGCAGATCTTTGTGTTGTTTCACGGAATAGTGTCAAATAAATTGACTGAAACCCACTGAAATGCTTATCTGTGTACAGTAATTAGGTATATCACCATCACACGCGACACGACAACTTCCGGGTTCCATGTGTTAAATTAACATGCACAAATAACCACAATGGTTAACCACTTGAAAGTCAGCGTTTTGCCACCTAACCTTCCCTGTTCTTCCCAATTGGCAGAAGGTTAAAAAGTTTCCCACTTCACATTATTTGAAATGCAGGATGGATGCTTGAAATATCGTTAACCGTTTACTGGAGACAATAAGTCAACTACATAACTACCCTTTCTATTTCAATTGTATACTGTGAAAAAAAAAAAACAAAAAAAAAAATTGTATACTCAATTGGCCACTCCCCATTGGGGATTTTCAGGACCAATGTAAACAAACAATGATAAATAGATATTGAAATAAACATAACTACATGTAGGTTAAGAATCTCAACTGGCAGGAGGCAGGCCAGTTGGCTATTTCCAAGCGCAGCTGAGAGGTTGAACTCGGGGCTACTGAGAACAACATCAGCTAGCAGTCAGAACGGGATTTGAATGTGGGACCTACGGATTTTAAATCTGGCACTCTAACCACTCGGCCAGGCTGCCTTCCTGAAGAATTGATCGGTTAACCATATAAACCTTCTCCCAAAGCTCTCTTTTGCTAGTTCTTGATCCCAGACAATCTTAAATGGTTTTTCGTAATTCCTATGATGCCAAAAAAGGTATAATTCAAATGACATGAAGCAATTTGGAACCAACATATTTTACCATTATGGTTAATTCTAAGGGTTAATTGCTGCAGTTAACCCGGTGACACTTCTGAAGCCAAGAACACACCTCAATTTACACACATTCCGGTATTTGAGGGGAAAACAAAGAGAGACATGCATAATTTAATCTCGTGTAGGTAGCAGCAACACTTTATTGCTGTCCACAGATAGACTCTGTGCAACAGCGAGGACAAGGCAAAAATATCCACTTGCTCGGTACCTACTGTTTCAACCGAATTTGTATCATTTCTGTTTCGGGCAAATCAACCACCCCTCTAAAGACATAGACGAGGTCATCTTTTTCAGTGCAGGAAATAGAAACATTATTTTCAAACACAATATCTTATTCAAAGTTGGATTTTATGGGCAATCAAGTAGGCAGTTTGCCCCTTGAGAGACAACAGAAGGTCATGTCACGGACTAATCAATTGCCTACCATAGAAGGTCATTTAAAAAGATGACTTTATGTTTTTTTAGTGCCTACTCAGGTAAAACTTGCCATTGCATGGTGTTTTTTTTAGTAGTGCTTGCTAGCTGTACCTGCGAGACGGTACAACTTCCCTGTTCTCCAATTTTTGGTAGAGTGAGTGGTGAGACTTTTTAAATTCTTCTTTCAGACAAGTCGAGACACGAAGTAAGTCCTCCCCTCCCCCCACTTTCAATGTTGATAATCAGGTGTTTTTTTCCCTTTTTGTTGGAAAAAATGTGACATTTTCCAACATTGATTGGGGGGAGTGGGGGATACGTGATACAGCTCAAGTGTCCCAAATACTTTTGGCTGGGATTGTAGTGCACTGTAGAAGATACTTTGACAGCTTAAAATTTCATCATGAACACCCTAAGTGAGAGCAGAGTACTAGATTTTTATGCCTAAAGGAGACAAAAAGCATTCTGGACCTTTTCATGTGGGAGTTCCCCTGTGGTTCCCACAGCTTCCTTTTGTAATTCTCTCAAATTTCCTCTTGTGTTCCTGGAACTGGATAGAGACATGGAAAATGTCTTCTATTTCTCAAAGAAATATGCTTTAAAATCTGGAGGACCAATTGATTATGACAGATCAGATGGAACATTTGTACCAAATTTGTACCTATGGAAACAATTTTTCCCTCCAGGTCACAAAAGTTTCGCAAAATTTGTCATCATACATGTTCACAAAAAAGTAGCTGCAAAAAGTAGGTGACAATTGGGTGATTCCAGAAAATATCTATACTTATACCACAGGCAGCTTTTTTGAATTCCAAGGGCAATGGGGGTTCTTTGAACTGGAAATCCAAAGGTGTGAGGGGTACTTACTATTTGAATTCCGAGAGCATGGGGGGGGGGGGGGGGGGGGTTCTAGAGGTGACAGACAAGAGTTTGAAAGCACAATTAATGAACTGATGATACTGCTGACTTTTTTTCTTTTTGTTTGCTAGTTTTTTTTTTTTTGCAAGATGCAAGACAAGCATCAATTAATCACAAATTTGTTCACGTTCATTTACAGAAATGTGATAAAATCTCAGTGTTTCAGCCAGAAAATTTTTCCTGAGGGCCAAAGTGGCCCCTGAAGACCTTTTTTACGGGCCAATTTTTTTAGGAAACAGGCCAATAAATTGAAAGCTACAGAAGGAAAAATGTGTCAGCGTACCACGGAAAATAAAGCAGTTTATTAGGATCTAGGATAAAATTTAATAGTAAGTGCTCTTTGAAGTGTTTCTACTCAATAAATTTCTTTTGAATCAGATACTATGATCCGTGCATTACAAGAGAACAGTCCTTAGGCATACATGACATAGTCAATGATCACGGGTTTGCAATGCATTATAGGGCGATTTCAAACTTGGAAGTTTTCCGATGTGAGATAATCAATACAGCAGAGCAAAAAGATGGAATGACTTATTTTCTTATATTGAATGTTTTAGAAGCAAAGATCTTTCAATGTGATTGTCTAGAAGGACATAATGTGTCAAAATAACCGGATTGATCGTCGACAGAGAGAAATGTAGTCGCCATTGTGGTGACTAAACCAGAATTTTTGCCGAATTTTGGTTGCCAAGGATGAAATGTTAGTTACATTGGTGACCGTATCAGTCGCAATTTCGAGCCCTGGGGTGATTTTTAAAATACTACGCCTGGTTAAGCCTGTAGTCTTGTAAAAGAAAAGGGCCAAATTGGCCCTTTCTTCGTTTTTCTGGGGGCCATCTCTGATTGCAACGCGGGATTCCCGCAATGGCGCGCTCTGGCGGAAACACTGAAATCTGGTTTGTACATTGTGCTCCAGAGGCCTTAAAGTTGATAAATTTCTTGTCAGAAAATCGTTTGCGACAAATGCTGACCTGCCGTGGTTGTTTATTATTTTACTATGCACCAGCTATACATATTCATAATGGTAACTGAACTGAGTGGAGTGCAATTTGGTTTGAAATCATACCATATGATTTCAAAATCGAATGAGTGTGCAGCACAAGTTTGATTTGAAATCACATGCACTCCACTCAGTTCAATTGCCTCTTTATTACATCCATTTTGAAATCGCACAATTTAATGGCCAAAATACAAGAGCTACAAGATTTTGGTCAGTATCAAAATTTGCCCCCAAAAAGTTGCAAAATTTGCCAAACAATGGCTTTTTTGTCTTTCAGTTTCCTGCAACGTGAATGGTTAGTTTGAAATAGCCTTGAAATCTGACTGGTTGCTTTTTTAAGTATTACATTGTCTTTGGTGAGGATAAAGATACAATTTAGGGCCAAAAATAGTGCGATTCATGAATAGACACCCCGCTGAGAGCCAATCAGATTTCAAGGAATTTCAATATGGATGTAATAAATAAAAAAACCACTATAGTGGTATCTGAACAAGTGAATATTGTTTGTAATATCAAAAGTAAATTTGGCAGGATTTACCCGCGGATGTTCTAATTTCCATGGTAATTAGGGCACAAAACAATTGAAGTTCTTTTTTTCCTTTGAACACTGGTTTAGTCCAAAACTAGTGGCAAAATTGCGACTGAAGAGGAGGAAGTTTTAGTTGTGAAAACATCTAGTCATGAATGCATGTGATCTTATTGGTTGCAATTTCAAACCCTGCAGACAGTTAGTAAACTTCTGGAAAGATGTAAAAGTGTAAAATCTCTTTCATTGGAAGTCTTAGGGAGTCAAACTAGGATTCCAGATGGTTGAAGTAAAAATGAAAATCCAGATTGGGGGGGGGGGGGGGGGAGGTTAAAGATTTTGTAATTCAGAGGGCCTGGGGGTAGAGCATTTTGGAATTTGCGAAGGCAAGGGGGAGGGTTAAAATGTTCATGCTGCCCATGATAGGGTATGGATATTTTCTGGAATCACTCATTTTACATGTATGTATGAGACAAATTTAAAGTGCCACTAACCCCGGAAATTTTTCTTTGCTAATATAAATTTCCTCCTTCTCCTGATCTCCACTGTGAAAAAATTATCCTTGAAGCTATTTTCATTAATTTTGCACGAATTTTCAAAGTTTGTAAAATTGCCCGTTTCCATGTTCACAACCGAGGAATAGCGCAGAATGGGATGAGTTGTCTTCTGATGTCATTTTGGGAATAACTACAACATTTTGTTTCTGAGAAGAATATGTGCACACATGCGATTGTGTGTGTCAAAATTGTTGCAGAATGCAAGGAATATGCGTTGTTGGAGGCTGTACATGTGGCAATACAGGATGTGTAGGATAGAGTATTCCCCTTCAATCAATACCTCTATCCCAGTGAAACTCGACCAGAAACAAGAAAAAGACCAAAGAGGTGGGCTGATCTGTGCAAAGCTAAAGCTGGGGAGCCACTGACGATTTCTTCGATCTCGGATTCACCGCTACTGTAAAAACCTAGAGATTTTCATGGCCTGTATATTCTTTTTTTTCTCTAGTGGAATATGGGATAAGGTGGAAGCCATCTGACTATTCCAAGTGCAAATGATCCTTTGAGTCCCAGTTGAAACTATATATAGGTGAGGAAATTACACAGTAAATTATAAGCGCATTGCGCTTTATGTACTCAAAATAGAGACTTTTCTAAACAAATAGTAAACAAAGCCTACTTCCTATAACGACGTGAGGCTTCAAACTGGTGAACTAGCTATGTATGTATTTGTGGATTTTAATAAAAACACACGCACGCCAGAGGTCGTAATCCAGCCGTGTTTCTCAATGGGCATTCCAAATACAGAATTGCTTTGTTCTTTGAGCTTTGTCTTTGAGGAGCAAAATATATCTAAATTACAAACTTAGAGTGGATCAAGCATTTATAAAATAATGTATGAGGAAAGTGAAACAAATGATTAAGATTCAACTCTAGAGCTACCAATGGAGATTGTTGTGCTGAAAGAAGAATGCGCTTGTCAGTCAACCGAAACCCAAACTAATAAGTCAAGAACTCCCAGATTATCACCGTACGTAAAATGGATGCTTCATCCAAAATAACAGTGCAGTAGAAATGTATTCATTGAACTGATACTATACTGAACCTCTTTTCAATATCTTGTCAAAGGATTTTCCATGAGTTACTGGTACAAACATATGCAAATTTGTGTAGCTTGTGTTCATACACAGTGATTGACTATGCATATACTATAGTTGGTCGAAAATAATGAAGTGAAAAGTTACCTCACCTTTGGATATTGTTTGCCAGCATCTCTGCTTATCTCTTATGTTAAAACTATTTTCAATCATTGACCTGGAGAAGTACATGTAGGCAGGAGTGGACTTATGATGACTGCATTGCATTTTAACTTGTATTTTGGGGGAAATTAATGTTTGAATCTAAAAGTGTTTTGAAACTCCAAAATCTGCACGTTTCTTAAAGTCAAATTACCAAGAACTCTTTGTGTTCGTTGACATCTTTATAACTCTTTAAGAGCTGTAAGTTAACTCTTCAGCCATGATTTGTACCTTTACAACCCAAACGGACGGGCAAATTGTCGATCCTGATCCTGGCCTAAATTACAATGCAGCGATCTTGACTGCCAACCCATACTTCAAAATGGAACAAAAAATATATACATTGCAGCCATCCAAATTGTAGCTACAATCATGGACAAAAGCAGTTGAGACACTTCCTGAAAAAAAACCTGTTTTGTTGAATGCGTGCGTTTTTTAATCTCCAATTTTCACATTTCGACCCCCTCTCCCCTTTTCAATGTTGTAGCCATGTGATCATGTCCACGGAGCATATTTCAACATTGAAATGGGGGAGAGGGGGGTTTGGCTATCTACAAAAAAGATTTTTTTTTTCAATTACGAAAGGATGCCAATAGAAAGTGTTTGTTTTGCTCAAATGTGTCAACACTTTCGTCTGTGATTGTAGGCTCTGAATTGTAATGCTCAATGATACAGTTCTTTCAGTTAAAAATTTTGCTGTGATAAAATATGAATCACGAATAACCCAAAAATGTTTTGACAGCCCTCGAATCTCAGTCAAAAGTCTCTTGAGTGTTTTAGCCCGGTTTCTGAAGTGACATCACTAGTAGCCTGACCCAGATGCCACTTTGCGTGGTCGTGAACCTAGAAATTACATGTTCAAACGCCTGTAGAAATGCAAGGATTTTACCAATCGAGATAATTTTTTTGCTGAAGTAATCAGGGCAACTAGTAGATTTTATTAAAGGAAAAAATATTTTGGGGCTAGTTACGCTTTAACTCTACACCAGATCTTACTGTCTTGTTACCTGGCCATAAAATCCAAAGTTTTAGGACATGCAGGAGCAACGTCTTTGTGATAGGAACTGAATGCTACAATGTATTAATTAGATGTTGTTTTCTAAGATGTTGATTTGCTTCATAACAATAATATTGTTGAATGATTACCTGAGGCTTAAATGTATTTGTAATTACTCAGTTTTGTATTTTTGTGTGAAAAGATGCAGTATTTATGATTTTTAATTTGTGAATGTGAAGAGCTCTAGACCAGTATGAGTGAGTTTCAACAGTTTGTTTGGGAAAAATCAACTTCCTCGGTCAGTCAGTTGTAATTCTGAGACTACATTCCACGTTTAAATGAGTAGTGGAAATTTTGAGCAAAATAGTAGCCTCTTTGCAGCTGACAATGAGAATCTCAAAAGCAAGGATAAACTGATCTTTTGTGTTTGGAGTTAGACGAGAGCTCCAGAATTGAGGGCTGTTGTGGGTGTACAGTTCGATACATCTCCATCAATAGCTTTGGCAGAATCATGTTCAGAGTAAGTTTCAAAGTGAATTTAAATTTGTAAGTTTCAATGTGAATTCAATGTAAATTTTAAATGTATTTTTTCCACAACTTATTTCAAATTTCATTACTGTCTCATTTTTAACTTGGAAAACATTTATATTTTCCAAGTTGCAGTGGTGGGACAATTTCACTCCATCACTCCTTCACTCCTTCACTGTGTCACTTCCTTTAGACATTTGGAACCGGGGGAGGGGGGGGGGGCGCAACTCCCATATGAGAAGGATGGGGATGCTCGATGGAATATTTGAATTTAATCCTAAAGAAGACTAATGTGGGCATTGCTTGAGCTTCATAAGACCCCTAAAAGATACCACTTTAAACAAAATAGGTTTGATTACCAGCCACTGCTCAAGAAAGGATCCCGCACGCACTTGTAGACCCAACCTGCATACTCAATTGAGAGATCAGCAGAAAACAAATGAGAGTGTTTCTTTTATTATTATTTTCTGAAGTCCGTAATTACAGTATGTGTGAAGCCTGAAGCCAGAAACAGCAATGCAATAGCAGAGAAAAAAGTATATTAACTGAGCAATCAATGAACAGGGAGTTTGTTTACACCACAGCTAATGGAATACCTTTAGAAATCAGCTTTTTGCTAAACATTGCAAGTAAAAGAAAAACTTTTTGTGTAACAAGTAAGTTTGAAGTATGCAAATACTTCATTACATCTCTCAGTTACCACACATGCTGTGATGGGTCAATTTAGTGGGCCGTTTTCTATAGAATGGCCACCTAAAATAAAACTCTGTTTTTTTTCCAAAATGTTTCTTGATTTATTGCCAAGTGTTCTTAACTTTTATAGCAAGTAAAAGTTTAAAGTTTTCTTTTACTTTAAATTTTGTTTTAATTGTTTATCATTCGCTAGTGACTTAACAATGATTTCAAATTGACTCGTTTTACTTTTGATGTGGATTGGAAATTTGAATTTGTTCAAGGTAAATAGAAATTGTTCCTGAACCCATCAGACACACAGTAGAAATATAAATTGAAGGGGTGAGTGCAAAACCATACTAAGTGACGATTTGGGTGAAAAAAAAAATTTTCGCGAAAGGGCTTGAATTTTTGCATGTGGTCTTCAATGTAATAGAAAAACGCGGCCCTGTATTGTTGTCGCTGGTTTTTGCTTCGTTTTCGAGTTATAACGTATGCAAAAATACTTGGCTTTTCCTAGCCATGTCTTTAGGAGTTTATTTGTTGAACAGCAAACAGGCAGACTGTTTATAGTGTATGAAGTCAAAATCAAATCTCACAGCATATATAGAGCGGAAATCTGGGAACAGATTGTTTACATCGGCTATTGTGACGTGAGCACAACACGTGAATCGATCGAGCGGCAAACGAAATACCATCGAACTAAAAAGAGATGTGCCGCATTAGAGCTCTGTCAACTAATATCTTAAGCATTGTGTTAAAGTACCTTGTGTGCCTGCCTGGTGGTTGAGAGGCATCATAAAGCCTCGATAAACCCGTAAGTCATCAGCACGTTTTAAAGAATCAAAATGTGTTCTGAAACTTCGAAGGTAGCTGATATACCGTAATCGTGTTATCGGCGTTCGAAGTCAGATCGAGCCAGGCAGCAAAGTCCAAGAGCAGTTCTTGCCCAAGAAAAACACCCTCTCGTGAGTTGTGGCCCATTTGCCAAGCGTTGCTAGTGTCAAAGTTTGGAAAGCGAGAACTGGTTTTTGAGTGATAAAATTTGTCTTGTATCGACCGCCATGTTTTCCCGCGCACGAGGTGTAAAGAGCCTTCCCGGCATGCATTGCGATCACGCTCTGCTCGCGTTTCTCGAACTGGTAACTAGATTGTTTCGGCTTTTTTCATTTAAAGATAATAATGGCCAACAAGTAGCGATCGATTGTAACATAGATCTGTGATCCAGGTTGCTTTGATTTTATTTCATATCGGCATGATTTGTAGTGTTTTGAACTTCTGGGATCAGCGGACATGCAGATGTATGGAGACCCGTACGTTGCGCAGAAGGATTAATTTGTTAAACTGTTAGGCGGTGCGTGACATAAAGCTACGATCGCGTTTGTCGAAAAATATGTATTTATCTCGTGATTTTTAGCCATTTAAGACGTTGCTGTATTTGGAAAAGTGCTTATTTGATGTTTATTTGTTCAGTGCAGATAGTCATTGTCCCAGATAACCAAAGTAAGTTCCAGATGTTAACACTATTTTCCGGCCGCCATATTTTACCTATTTAAACCTGAAATCAACATTTTTGAGCTTATACGTTGCGTGAAATTAACATTTTGCTGTTTTCTAAGTGAAATCAACATCCTTGCCGTCACGCGTTACGTGAAATCAACATTTTTACCTATTTAGACCTGAAATCGACATTTTTGGGCTTATACGCTGCGTTAAATCAACATTTTTCTGTTTTCTAAGTGAAATCAACATCCTTGCCGTCAAGCGCTAACGTGAAATCAGCATTTTGACCTATTTAGACCTGAAATCAACATTTTTGAGCTTATACGCTGCGTGAAATTAGCATTTTGCTGTTTTCTAAGTGAAATCAACATCCTTGCCGTCAAGCGCTAACGTGAAATCAGCATTTTGACCTATTTAGACCTGAAATCAACATTTTTGAGCTTATACGCTGCGTGAAATTGACATTTTGCTGTCTTCTAAGTGAAATCAACATCCTTGCCGTCACGTGTTAACGTGAAATCAGCATTTTGACCTATTTAGACCTGAAATCAACATTTTTGAGCTTATACGCTGCGTTAAATCAACATTTTGCTGTTTTCTAAGCGAAATCAACATCCTTGCCGTCAAGCGCTAACGTGAAATCAGCATTTTGACCTATTTAGACCTGAAATCAACATTTTTGAGCTTATACGCTGCGTGAAATTAACATTTTGCTGTTTTCTAAGTGAAATCAACATCCTTGCCGTCACGCGTTAACGTGAAATCAGCATTTTGACCTATTTAGACCTGAAATCAACATTTTTGAGCTTATACGCTGCGTTAAATCAACATTTTGCTGTTTTCTAAGCGAAATCAACATCCTTGCCGTCAAGCGCTAACGTGAAATCAGCATTTTGACCTATTTAGACCTGAAATCAACATTTTTGAGCTTATACGCTGCGTGAAATTAACATTTTGCTGTTTTCTAAGTGAAATCAACATCCTTGCCGTCACGCGTTAACGTGAAATCAGCATTTTGACCTATTTAGACCTGAAATCAACATTTTTGAGCTTATACGCTGCGTTAAATCAACATTTTGCTGTTTTCTAAGCGAAATCAACATCCTTGCCGTCAAGCGCTAACGTGAAATCAGCATTTTGACCTATTTAGACCTGAAATCAACATTTTTGAGCTTATACGCTGCGTGAAATTAACATTTTGCTGTCTTCTAAGTGAAATCAACATCCTTGCCGTCACGTGTTAACGTGAAATCAGCATTTTGACCTATTTAGACCTGAAATCAACATTTTTGAGCTTATACGCTGCGTTAAATCAACATTTTGCTGTTTTCTAAGCGAAATCAACATCCTTGCCGTCAAGCGCTAACGTGAAATCAGCATTTTGACCTATTTAGACCTGAAATCAACATTTTTGAGCTTATACGCTGCGTGAAATTAACATTTTGCTGTTTTCTAAGTGAAATCAACATCCTTGCCGTCACGCGTTAACGTGAAATCAGCATTTTGACCTATTTAGACCTGAAATCAACATTTTTGAGCTTATACGCTGCGTTAAATCAACATTTTGCTGTTTTCTAAGCGAAATCAACATCCTTGCCGTCAAGCGCTAACGTGAAATCAGCATTTTGACCTATTTAGACCTGAAATCAACATTTTTGAGCTTATACGCTGCGTGAAATTAACATTTTGCTGTTTTCTAAGTGAAATCAACATCCTTGCCGTCACGCGTTAACGTGAAATCAGCATTTTGACCTATTTAGACCTGAAATCAACATTTTTGAGCTTATACGTTGCGTGAAATCAACATTTTGCTGTTTTCTAAGTGAAATCAACAACCTTCCCGTCACGGGTTAACATGAAATCAACATTTAAACCTTTTTTGACCTGAAATCGACATTTTTGAGCTTTTACGTTGCGTGAAATTGACATTTTGCTGCTCTCTAAGAGAAATCAACATCCTTGCCGTCGCGCGTTAACATGAGTCAACGTTTTAACCACTTTTGACCTGAAATCAATAAATTTGAGCTTATATAAGTTGCGTGAAATTGACATTTTGCTGGTTTCTAAGTAAAATCAAAGTCCTTGCGGTCGCGGCGGGCCGATCCTTTGTTATAATAAACCGAGGCGAGACTTCGACTTATAACAAAGGCTTGGCTTGGCTATTATAACAAAGGGTCGGCTCTGTTTATCATAACAAAGGCCCGGCTTCGTTTATTTGAAGACCTCGGCGGGAAAAGGGCGCTAGGTATTTTAATCAAAAGTGAACTTTGTCGAAAACGCTCCAAATTTCCCATACAGTTTTGTTTAGGTATGTTTAACAATGTCCCGTAGTTTTTCCGCTAAGCTTCGCTTCGTTTTCGAGATATTGCGTATGCAGAAAAACCACTCGGTTTTCCTAGCGGCGTCTTTATAAACGAAGCAAAAACCAGCGACAAAAATACAGGACCACGTTTTTCTATTACATTGAAGACCACATGCAAAAATTCAAGCCCTTTCGCGAAAATTTTTTTTTTCACCCAAATCGTCACTTAGCATGGTTTTGCACTCACCCCTTCAATGCTCCCTCATCATAGGCCTGCAATGCGTGCAGAGAGCTTTATTATGCTCCCTCATCATAGGCCTGCAATGCGTGCAGAGAGCTTTATAATAAAGCTTTATTATAAATGTTTTGCTAACCTCATCCTCTCGGTCTGTACTGTAAGTTACGGATCCTTGTTTTTTCTGCCTTCGATTTATGGCCCACACACTTTGCGCTCGGGCTATAAATCAATGCGGGGAAAAGCTGGCCATAACTTACAGTACGAACCTGGAACTCGCTTAGTAAGAGGTAAATACATTTTTTTAATTTTTTTAAGTTGTAAATTTCTGTTCAGAAACTCGTCTGGAGCTGTTTTGCACAATGTACAAACTCCTGCTTTTGCTTTAGAAAAAAAAACCTCTACATGATCAGAAATGTACATGTAATAAGCAAGTGAGGGAGCGCAAGGCACCCAAACATGGAAACAAGTCAGTGCTTGCCTTGCTGATTCAAGCTGTTGTACCACCTGCTTAAAAAAAGAAACCGGCTGCACAAAATATATTTGGAAACTGTTGTCATAATTATATACATGTATACAATGTGAGTTCACATGTGGTTTCAAATATCACACATTTTTGTTTAAATGTATCTTCAAATGTTTCCAATTAGTCTGCAGAACTTCTACAGAAATAAAATTGCACAAATTTCACTAGGTCATTCACAGGATTTTTGTAACTGGAAAGAGCTTCTTAGATTCAAGATCAAGGAAGATGTAGACTGTAAGTACTGTGGAGAAACTTTATTAACTAAAGAAGGTGTCATAATGGTTAAACTGAACCAAAAATTCCTCTTACACTTTCACAACAGTAGAGATCTTATTTTGAACAATCAATGAATGAGATGACTGGAGGAGAAAACTCCAGAATGATTCACTATACATTCACTGTAGATCCCAGACTTAAGAAATAAAATCAAGTTTACGGTCGGTAAATAAATGTGCAAAATGTTATCTAGAATGGCTGCCTTACAGTTTGTTCTCTTATTTTCTGTTCAGTCTTTTTTTGTTGAGTTTTTGAGGGATTAATTTCTTCTCTATAACTTTATTCCAACAAGCAAGATTTAATTTGTGTCTTTAGGTACATGTAGTGTACTGTAGGTAATATCTTGTAAAATTATTATCTTACCTTTTTTTCTATATGAAGTGAAAATTATAAGTATTGTAACGTTTTCAATTTATAAATCAAAGTGTTCTTTGAGCAAACCATGAATTTGCCAGTGAATGATGATTGACATGAGCTAACCTTTGTGTAATGTGGAATTAATTTCATAAAAAATAGGTCTGCGTTGTGGACTTAAGTTGATACCTTATTAGCTTCTGGCTATACTTGTTGCAACAGCAGTTCTCTTATTTAAAAAATTGGAGAAAACCGTTAAGTGAATTTTTCCTTATTTACACTTCTTTTGCATCTCAATCTCAATAATAATTTAATAACTTTCAACCAAACTACATGAACTACATTGTTCTGATGGATTTACCCGTTCTGAATTTAGCCACTCTACCATGTTAACTTATCCTCACCTAATTGAAGCTGATAAAGTTTGCCCAAGGCGAAAGCTGACTTACATGTAGTGCAGCTAGATTGAGTTCTTGCAGCCATGTGTGGGTGCTTGGGTGACAAAGCACAGTAGGTTGCAAATAACATCGAAGCAACTCTGCTTGCAGGGTAGCTGCAAAAGACCTTCAGAGAAATAAGTACATGTTCTTCACTAAAAAAGGGTTAAACAAGAAAAGAAAAGACCAATGGCTAAAAAAAGCCGGCAGATCCCAGAATTGAACTCGGGTCCACTAGGATGGAATGCAAGAATCCTTATTAACCATTGTACCATTCATGTATAAAAACCTTACTCCAAGGCGGCAAAAAATACAAAGCACTTCAGTCTCATCTCAAATTAGCTAGAAAATAATTATGCAAATTGGTTAACAAACATGCGACATATGTTTTTGTAAACTGCAAACTTCTTGGATGCTGACTTTTAGTGTGGCTAGTAAGCGACACAAATACATGTACACCAAGGATTCATTTCAAAGAGGAAAAATAACAATAAGCAATGACCAATTGAAAGCTTCTTTAAAGTGGTACTATGATCAAATTTTTCCCCCTTGATTTTTTAGGTGTATCACATAGAATTCCATGAAAGAATGAAAACACCGTTTACCGTTTGCAAATATCTGCATTAGTTCCAGAGATATTTAAGTTTGAAAAATGTGTAAAATATGCAAATGAGATGACTTATGACGTCATACACTCAACCCAATTTTATATCAAGTATCTAAATAGAACCATCTTGGTCAATTTGCAGTGCAGACCATTGAAACTTGGTAGGCTAATAGTTCTACAGGAAACACACCGCTATAAAAATTCTGTTCCCCTGGCAATTTACTCTTTTCCAGTCCCCACCCACTTGATTTCAATATGTTAGTGATTTTCAGCTCACAAAACATTAAACGAGGCCACAAACTTGAGCTTACATATTTAGATGCTTGCTGGATCAAGCATATGAGGCACCATTTGCAAATATCCAAATGGAATGCCAAAGGTGGCCAGAAATGCCTTTAATATTGGGGAGGTCTGGAACCCAGTTTGTTGCATGATAACCAAACTGTTAAGCTCATATTGTGGAGCACATTTAGTAGAATCTTACTGCAAAGAATCAAACATTTCTGATACAAATTGGCGGAGATATCTTTTCTCATCACATTTGATCAAAATTTGGTTGAGTGTATGACGTCATCACTGGGCTAATTTGCAAATTTTAAAAACTTGAATATCTCTCGAACGAAAAAAGATATTTGAATATAGTAAACAGCATTTTTCTTCTCACATAGGCTACTTGTTTATGTTTTAAAATGGCCGTGATAGGAAAGATGCGATTTTCGTCATAGTACCACTTTAAATGATTCTGACATTGTGACAATCTTTCACAAAGATCTTTTCTTTAGACTTCATGCCCACAGTAGAAAGGTTATTTACAATCTGTTTACCACTGTTGCAAAACAATGTTTACAGATATAAGCGAACTTTTTTGCGACCCTTTCTTAGGGTCAAAAAAGTTCCCAATGCATATTGCAAAAGCCAATATTTGCTCTAATTTGTAGTTTACAGTTAATTTAAGATTAGAATAGTGATAGAAATGTCAAATGAACTATAAACCAGAAAGCAAACAAAACAAGTTTTTGTTTTTGGTGTAACAATCACAGTCAAGTAATACCTTGATCTAGAAATGTGAGACTAAATCTGTGCCTGCAATACTCACTAATGCAGTGATTTCATGAGCTTTACATACTCATCAGCACAATTACCCCGCAAAACTTTACTCCGATGGAAAGAGTTGTTTGCATAGTATTTGGCTGCATAATCTCGACCACTACAACCTATAGCTTACTTATGCAATCCACGGGTTTAAAAGGAAAAAATGTTTATTTGTATGGTTTCTTAAAAGCCATGTACTTAAAGTTCTGAGATTCTGCGGCCTACTTGTGATAACCAAATTTAAATCAGGGGCGAATCTGGGAATTTCTGAAAGGGGGGTTGTACCCCCCTTTGAATAGAAATGTTTTTGTTATTTCTTTGATTCGTGACAAAAACAATAGAATAAAATTGTTTTATACATAGTTGTTTCACTTCCACCAATTGACTGATTGTCAAGGTAGGAAAGGTAATGTACATTTTGCGACTGCATTTATTATTTTTTGTGTGTGTGATTGAGAATTGCGGTAAACTCATGATTTTATTTCATGCCTTCACAAATGCTTTAAAGTGTCAGGAATGCTGGAAATTGTGTTTTAGAGTGTAAAACAGGAAAAAATCTATCACCGGAGCTCCTTAGAAGGTCATGCCTGTGATGCTTGCCATCCACACCCTGGGGGTTGAAAGTGGTGTTGCAACCCCCTTAACCCCACCCCTGGATCTGCCTCTGTTGAATGGAAATGTGTTACATTTGTCTGTTTTCTGGGCATTTGAAGGGGACAGATTCATCTCTTAAAATTTTTTTGAGGGGATGATCTTAATTTTAATTGTTGTATTAGCAAAATGGCACAGCTTTGGTTGAACACTATACTCTTTACCAATTATGGCAGGTGTGACCTATTTAGAAATAAACGCTCTGTGTCTGTGTATGAATTACAATTTATGTATGACATATATTCAAGAAGGGTTTCTGAGTTAAATTATTTCGCTTTTTCGGCAATAAAAATGATTATTTACAGTACCGGTCAAAGGGATTGCAGCACCTACACGCGCGTAAAATGCGTGTAGTCAGCGTGTAGTATTCGTGGACAGTGCGTGGGCAGTGCGTGGACGGTGCGTGTAATTACACGCATGTAAAATTTACTGATCTGTTAGTTACACGTATTTGCGTGTAATTTTACGCAAATGCGTGTATTTTAATCGGAGGAAGAAACCTTTTTTATTCATACACGCAGTTGCGTGTATTTTGCATAACAAAAAGCCACTACTAACTTGTATTCGAAACCCTCGACTCTCAATGTTCACAACAAAAAGTAAATTTAAAAGCCGAGAAGCATTGCTAAATTAGTGGACTAGCTCGAGCACCTACCAAACAAATACTATTTTTTAGTCTGTAGCAGTCCGCACTTCTGCTTAACTTCTAAACTTAATTCTTAAAGATCTATGAGTTTTCGTTTACGACGTGCGTCGCAACGTAATGTTTACCCACGCACGAAATGTCATGTCAACCCCTGTTCCTTCGATAACTATGAAAAAGGTATTCAAACAGAAACTCGCGGACTCTCTCTTAATCTGCCTATTGGCCACACTTCTGCTTGAACAGTTTTCTGTTTTTTTGAGACTTACAGAACTAGGTGTGACTTTTCCGGCTTGGAACTGTACTGTTTTGAATGGCTGTGCTATTTTTTTAAAGTAACTCTCCACTGTGCCTTTCATTGTGTTTAAGTCATAAATTAAGGTTGTACTGTCCTGTTGCATAGCAACAAACTTGACCCACTTTTTACCATCAATTGCATCCATCTTAAAAACTAAGCCGGTGACACCATGTTTTTTTTTTTATAAAAATCTTTTTATTACACACACAAGAAGAAACAGACAAAATTATAAAAAAATTCTGTGGAGTGGATTTTTCTTAAATTAAGAAACATGGAAATTTCCAAGTTGGAGAAATTCCACCCCACAGTTTTTTTTTTACAATTTCGCACATGCATTCCACTTTTGCTGTTGAATATTTTTTTGCATTAAAAAAGTAGGGTTACCGGGCGGGATCAGTTTTTGAGATATTAGCTTCATGGATAAGGTATTTTAGTGCACGTTCTACACGCAAATTAAAATCTCGGCTTTGCAAGATCGCCCCTTGCGCATGCGTGAAGGCGGTCCGCTGATCAGTAAAGACTGCAATTCCACTCTAATAAACGCGAATAGTCCACGAATATTGTTTTCTTTTTAATTGCTGTCGTTAGCAGCGTAAGCGGTAAAAGAAGAGTACCATAAATACCCGTAGGTGAGACTAGCAAAGTAGAAAGAACGAAGAAAACCTTAAGAGTAGTTTTTTTCTCCTGCAGTTTTTCAGATTGATAGCTGGTGTGATTGATCGCAGCATCAACATCAGAATTTTCATTTACGTTGCAGCACTGTGGTTTAAAAGGATGTTTTCCTTTGAAGTTGCCCGAAGGATGGCTGTTTTCAAAGTTAAAAATAACTGATAACAGAAACAGCTTACTAAACCTGGAAGAAACAAAGTTTTACGAAGTAGGCCTTGCGCCGCCGTGTTTGTTTTGATTTTTGTCAGCTTTAAATCTTGTGCGTTACCTCGCGAACCTTCAAACGATTGCGTGATGCCTCGTGCTGAAGTGCACGCTTGAGCTCAGGCGTCTCACAGAAATATTACTGTTTTGAGCCACCTTAAGAAACAAAAAATGTTTATGACATCATCTATACATCTGTCCTTCAGCCAATCAAAATGCATGAATAATTTGACAGACTACTGTATTTAATGCGAACTTCTTTGACTGGTAACTAATACTTGATATGTTAACCCAGCCAAACAACCAAATTGACAAACACCCAAACACGTGAAATTCAGTGACATACAGTGTGCATATAAATAGTAAGTAACACAAACATTTTTGTCAATAGTATTCTCACCAGGGAAAACCGGTTTTATCAATGTCAGGGGCATCCAACAGATCGTTTCAGTAAATTATCTGTTCGGAAGGCCTTTAATCCCCTCTGATTTTCTTAAGAGAATTGTCAGCTCGAACTTTCGTGATATGAGAAATTTAATGTCTCTTGTTTTCAGATTGTAAAAAAAAAAAATGTTGTTTTGGATACCAAAGAAAGGTCAGCTATCATTTTCGGAAAGGCAATAAGACCTAAGGTTTTCGGGGAATGTACGAAAAAGCTCTAATAAATTCGAGAAAACTCAAGTTCCCCTAGAATAACCGAACAGATAAAATTTTTTTTAGCGCAACCTAAAATTAACCTACAGAGCTTTAAAAGTACTCCAGATAGCCTAAAACATCGTTTAAAAGGATTTGAGAGAAAACGGTTGTTGGGTGCCCCTCCAATGTGCAGTTGTGTTCTGGCATCACTCTACTCTATTGCTATGTACTTTTATGTTAATCAATTGATATGTTAAAAATTGGTAAAAAAGGAATGGTTGTCACTGGCTAAAAATATGGTTATCGGACGTTTCGGCCACTACTGTTGCCTTCTTCAGCAAAAGATGGAAAATGCAAATGTTAAACGGCGTCCTGCTAGAATATGTAAAAGATGTGTGATAAAATTAAATGAGCAATAGTCTCTAGAGTATTGTTAATGAGTGTAAAAACTCTTAATGCCATTGTACACGTTCGGTAGCGCTATGTGTTCGTTTATAACGTTCCTGTCTCGCACGGAATGCCAAGCTTCAAGAATTAGTCTTTGTTTCCATACTGATGATCTGTCGACAATTTCAACGTTCTCCAAATCTATTTGGTGACCGTTGAGCATATGGTGTTTGGCCAATAAAGAGTTTTTGTCCAATGTTGCTATAGCCTTTGCGTGTTCTTTCATACGTGTTTTTAACGCGCGTGATGACTGACCAACATAAACACAGTCACAATCTTTACATTTGATCTTGTAAACAATGCCTCTGGAAGCCTCTTTCTCGATCTTGTCTTTAGGTTTTTTGAGTATGTTCGAGATGGTACGAATAGGTTTATGGGCGACCTTGATATTGAAACCTCGAAGAACGTTTGCGACTCTTTCGGAAAAACCTTTGGCGTAGGGGAGGATGACAAAACCACGATGGTCGGTATCATTCGTTTCTTGTTGTCTACTCAATTGGCGGCCATTGTGAATGAAATTTGCAGGGTAGTTATTAGTGGTAAGGGCTTTCGTTACTCGTTTAGTTTCCCGTGAAACTTCCTCCTCCGTGGAAGGAATGTTCCTTGCGCGATCCATGAGAGTGCGCACGACCGAGTGTTTATGCTGAGGATGGTGGTGTGATTTGAAATCAAGGTAACGGTCGGTGTTAGTAGCTTTCCTGTAAACAGACACAGCGATCGAGCCATCTTCTTGTCTGGTTGTTTTTGTGTCGAGAAAGGCAATGGAACCTTCTGATTCTATCTCGATTGTAAATTTGATGTGAGGGTTGATGGAATTGAGATGTGAGTGGAATTCATCTACGTGCTCTCTTTTAACACATACGTGGCTGTCATCTACGTATCTAAACCACCATTTAGGAGGGTTAGGGGTCGATGAGAGAGCCTTTTCTTCGACATGTTCCATGACGAGATTGGCCAAGATGGCGCTGAATGGGGATCCCATCGGACAACCGAAAATGTGTTGGTAATGGTTGCCTTGGAATATGAAGAAATTGTTGTCGAGGACAAACTGTAGAAGTGTCATGATATTTTGGATAGACAAGTTGGTTCTTTCCGGTAGTGATTGGTCAAAGTCCAGTCTCTCTTTAACCACTTCGATTGCTAGGTGGGTTGGAATGCAAGTAAACAGTGACACGACGTCAAAAGATACTAGAATCTCGTCGGGATCTACTGACAAGGTGCGGATCTTTTCGACGAAAGATGCACTGTTTTTAACTGTGTATTCATTATTCTGAAGTGGCGACAAGATGTTGGTGAGGTATTTGGATAGTTCATATGTGGGAGATCCAATGGCACTCATAATTGGTCTGATAGGGACGTTCTCCTTATGGATTTTAGGAAGGCCATAAAAAGACGCTGGTGTGGAATCGGTGCTGTGAAGTTTGTAGTAGAGCTTCGGTTCCAGCTGTTTCTTGCTGCTGTCATGCGAGGCTGGCTGATCTTTAATTTGTAGGAGAAGTTGGTTGAGGGATTTTTCGGTGCTCGATGTTGGGTTCCTTCTTTTATCTGTTATCTTGTGGTAGGTTTTGTCGTCGTTTAGAAGGTTGTTTATTTTGTCGGTGTAATCGTTGGTATTCATCACGACTACGGCTCGGCCCTTGTCGGCTGGTAAAATTGTGACCGACGTGTCTTTGGCGAGGTCTCTGAGGGCTTTTTCCATTTCATTGGTAATGTGGTTTCGTTGAGGAGGACGCCAATTGTTGATGGCGGAGGTGACCGCCATTGGATCTTTGTTTGATTGTGTGGAGGAGAATGTCAATCTCAGACATTCTCCTCCACACAATCAAACAAAGATCACAGTGGGAAGCACAACGGAGAAGGGAGAGTCACAAGAAGAAACTCCATAACATCTTGCCACGTCCACATGGGCGCGAAATCAACCTCAAGGAGAAGTGGGTCGTGAACATCTCTGATAGACCTCTATCTACAAGTGAGCTTTCAGCATTAAGCCTCAACTTCAATTTTGCCATCACTCCTAAGGTTTTGCCAGTGCCTCAAATTGTTTCCTCAATTGAATCCGGCATAGATCAGCTCCCTGACGCCGAGAAAGACCTTATCAGAGCTTCGGTCACCTCCGCCATCAACAAACTTCTCTTCTCTAAGCTCTACTACAAACTTCACAGCACCGATTCCACACCAGCGTCTTTTTATGGCCTTCCTAAAATCCATAAGGAGAACGTCCCTATCAGACCAATTATGAGTGCCATTGGATCTCCCACATATGAACTATCCAAATACCTCGCCAACATCTTGTCGCCACTTCAGAATAATGAATACACAGTTAAAAACAGTGCATCTTTCGTCGAAAAGATCCGCACCTTGTCAGTAGATCCCGACGAGATTCTAGTATCTTTTGACGTCGTGTCACTGTTTACTTGCATTCCAACCCACCTAGCAATCGAAGTGGTTAAAGAGAGACTGGACTTTGACCAATCACTACCGGAAAGAACCAACTTGTCTATCCAAAATATCATGACACTTCTACAGTTTGTCCTCGACAACAATTTCTTCATATTCCAAGGCAACCATTACCAACACATTTTCGGTTGTCCGATGGGATCCCCATTCAGCGCCATCTTGGCCAATCTCGTCATGGAACATGTCGAAGAAAAGGCTCTCTCATCGACCCCTAACCCTCCTAAATGGTGGTTTAGATACATAGATGACAGCCACGTATGTGTTAAAAGAGAGCACGTAGATGAATTCCACTCACATCTCAATTCCATCAACCCTCACATCAAATTTACAATCGAGATAGAATCAGAAGGTTCCATTGCCTTTCTCGACACAAAAACAACCAGACAAGAAGATGGCTCGATCGCTGTGTCTGTTTACAGGAAAGCTACTAACACCGACCGTTACCTTGATTTCAAATCACACCACCATCCTCAGCATAAACACTCGGTCGTGCGCACTCTCATGGATCGCGCAAGGAACATTCCTTCCACGGAGGAGGAAGTTTCACGGGAAACTAAACGAGTAACGAAAGCCCTTACCACTAATAACTACCCTGCAAATTTCATTCACAATGGCCGCCAATTGAGTAGACAACAAGAAACGAATGATACCGACCATCGTGGTTTTGTCATCCTCCCCTACGCCAAAGGTTTTTCCGAAAGAGTCGCAAACGTTCTTCGAGGTTTCAATATCAAGGTCGCCCATAAACCTATTCGTACCATCTCGAACATACTCAAAAAACCTAAAGACAAGATCGAGAAAGAGGCTTCCAGAGGCATTGTTTACAAGATCAAATGTAAAGATTGTGACTGTGTTTATGTTGGTCAGTCATCACGCGCGTTAAAAACACGTATGAAAGAACACGCAAAGGCTATAGCAACATTGGACAAAAACTCTTTATTGGCCAAACACCATATGCTCAACGGTCACCAAATAGATTTGGAGAACGTTGAAATTGTCGACAGATCATCAGTATGGAAACAAAGACTAATTCTTGAAGCTTGACATTCCGTGCGAGACAGGAACGTTATAAACGAACACATAGCGCTACCGAACGTGTACAATGGCATTAAGAGTTTTTACACTCATTAACAATACTCTAGAGACTATTGCTCATTTAATTTTATCACACATCTTTTACATATTCTAGCAGGACGCCGTTTAACATTTGCATTTTCCATCTTTTGCTGAAGAAGGCAACAGTAGTGGCCGAAACGTCCGATAACCATATTTTTAGCCAGTGACAACCATTCCTTTTTTACCAATTTTTAACATGCCTGGCTACACACCGAACATTTTTAATTGATATGTTTTTAAAATAAAAATGACCTAAAGTATGAGAACCCTGATTATTAAATTTTTTGGGTAGTTGCTGTTGGAATCCAAACTGCAAAAATTGATAACTCCATCATATTTCATATAATACGATTGACACCAACATTTTGTTTCTTGTTTTTGAAGGATTTTAGTTTACAGGAAAGATCACTGTTTGCCACCGACATGATATCTGATGAACAGAAGCGATGGGTTGTTGTTGGAATGGCTTTGACGGAAGTTGTGGCTCCCTCGTTACGTGATACCATCCAAAGAGGAATGGCGTTGCATTATTCATTCCTTGATGCACACTGCAACTCTCTGTCTCCACGTTGTAACCTGAGAACACTAACATTTAGCCGGGCAAGTAAAGATACCATCCTGGAATGTTTGAAATTTGAAAATATCAACAGTAACAGCCAAATGTATGCGAAAATCAAGAAAAACTACAACTACTGTGTATCTTCTGAGGTTGAACTGGCAAAGCTGTATCTTCCCAACTACCTTGCCAGGTTTTCAGCATTTGATGAGTCCCTGGACTTGAGTGCCATCCTCCGTCTACTGGGATGCTCTAAGCCGGCACCTATCTTCCCCTCCCCAGATCCTGTGCTCTCTATTCAGATGGCAGCAGATGATGTCAGAGACTACAGGAACAAGTGGGCACATGCTAATTTTAGTGAGTGGACTGAAGGTTTCTTCAATGATTGTTTTTCAAAGCTTGAGGTCTTGGTGAAAAGTGTTGGTCTGCCCGGTGTCAAAGAAAAGAGCTCATTAGATCAGCTGTATGAGTGGCAAACAAAAGGTGAGATTAAAAATTCAGGAGGTTAAAAATATATCATTGTTACTGTAATTGATAGTAACTGCATGAACTATTAATAACACATGTACATGGGGGTCCAATTTGGAGCTTTCAATGGGACAAGAAAAGTAAATGTGCCGTTGCAAACTACATGTAGGTTCAAGCTTTATGGCAGTTGATCCTCGGGGTGAATACAACTGCAAGGTCCTTTTTTTGGATATACATGTAGCCTGATTCTTATGTCAAAATTATCACTGGTCCAGCTGCTGTTTTATGGCAGCACATGGATGAGGTTCTCCATAGGTTGCTAGCATAGGCTCATATCCCTCACTTACTTCACATGACAAATCATGAGGATGTCTTTTGAGCATGTCACATTAAAATCACAGTGTACACCTTATTTGACTGAAATAATAATAATAAATAATGACATTAAACTTAATTTTCTTCAGTTAACTCTTTTGTTTGTCATTGTCATTAAGTCAATTATAGACTAGTTCCTGAAAAAATATATTTCCTTAGCAAAATTAATTAATTAAAATTAAAATTTAAAAAAAATTAAGTGAAGGATAAAATTTACTAGTTCAACTGCCACTTTGTCATCCATTTTCTTAGTGTTTTGATTGTTTTTTTGTCTCGTGTCCCCGTGACCGAAGTCACGTGGCTTCGTGTCCCCGTGACTAAAGTCACTTGGACACATTCCTGTGTAACACATTCCTGTGTAACCATTCTTTGCATTCCTATAATGTAACATTCCTGTGAAGATAGATAGATAGGTAGAAAGATATGGCTCGGGCAACTTGCGGGTTAATCAATTTTGGCTTCAAAAGACAGGTACAACAAAACCGACGATAAATTGACGGCGTTTGGTGCTATTGATTTTGGAAACTCGACTTTTAACCACGCTATACAGATTCGAGACACTATTTATTAATTTTTTTGTTACGGGGACTGGGATGGAGACCTTAGAGACTCAGGCATTTGTAGCTATTTGTGACAGGCTGTTTTTAGCATTTTATTTTGTTAATGTCTGAGCCCTCGTTTGCGTTACGTTAAATTAAATTTGACAACAAATAACAGGCTAAAACATTGAAGTGACGAGTTTCAGTCATGCAGAAAAATCTAAAGATGACAATGAGTGGTTAAAAACTAACCCCTAATGCGCATTTTCTGGGAATAAGCAAACAGGTATAGCTCAAAAAGATTAATTGTTAGGTTTATGATCAAATTTTTTCTCCACTTTACAAGGAATAAACACACAGCTAATAGGCAAATAAGTTTCCTTGGGGAGGGCCTGGCAGGAACCAACCCAAACTATCCGTACACAGACATATCACGCCATTTAGGCTGGGGTGTCCACTACTTTGGACCAAAAAACCCCATAAACAAACATATCATGCCAGTTAAGCTTGGGTGTCAGTTGCCATTTTTAGATATATCGTTATCTGTGCAGAGTGTCTGTGATCATCAAGGCTTGTGTATCACTTCTTTTTATCATGAAAAGACCCTCATCGGGTTACTAACGCATTATTTTAGTTTACCTCCCTTTAAATATAAATCAGTGTTAATCAAAACTCTTGTAGACAGGCCCTACAAAATAAATAACTCTTCTGAGGGTTTTCATATTGATATAAAAACCCTTTCTTATATTTTGAAACGTAATATGTTGCCTAATTGGGCTTATTGACAAATCAGTGAAGGTTATCTTAGTAACGTTAGAACAACAGAAAAGGACGCTTCCAAATCTGATATATCCAACTGCCATTTCTACAAGTTGTCTTAGATAGATTATTATTCTTCCTACACGGGAAGAAAAATTTCATATAATAATAATAATTATTGATAAGTATTGCAAACACGTAAATGCAAAAATTATTTCCTCTCCATTCAAACTTAGAAATATGTTTAGTCCTAAAGATTTTGTTCCAGATTCTCTTAAATCACGTGTTGCCTTGCATGTGAATCAAATAGGTAAAACGAATTTCGATTTTTGATTACAGCCATGACGTAACCATCAAGTATTAACATTCCATCTGGACTATCCGAAAATGTATTCATCGGAGCGTACTTCAGTAAGCAAAATGAGCGATCAATGCACCCCTGATAATATTTGCTGTAGTATAAAGAGTACTCAACATTATTCTGAGAAGTTGCCACCTTCGGCAACTCGTTTATTGAAAGACTATCGGTATCGGGTACCATTTTATTAGTTAATGCACGTAAATACATGCAATCTCCATGATATAAGATGTCATCGATATTTGTTTGTGTCCATGAATCTACCGAACCGATCAATCGAAAAGCAAAGCTGCAAGTGACATAAATGCACACTGTCGCCCTGATTACTGAAGACTTCATTATTTTGATGAATGCTTCCTCGAATAGTGTTAATCATTATAGATCGGCGAAAGCGATCAAAGAAAACGGAAAAGCTTACAAAACTCACCAATGAATGCTGCTGCAAAATGTGAATTTCATTCGTTGTAAGAGAGCTGCTGATTGGCTAGATTTCGAGTGCTCTCATAAGAACATAACTGATAGGCTGTTTCTTGATCTGACGAACGAACCAAAATTCTCGAATGCTTCAGCTATCTGAGGCTGTCTACCGGGAGAAAAAAGAACATATAATAAGGTTTAGAAAGGTGACACAATTTAACGACTAATTTACCAGATCATTAGGGAAATGACACAACTGCAATCTAAAATAATGTGAATACATATAAATAATCATGTAATAACAATCTTTGAATAGGTCCCTTTTTACTGATTCCTTTTAATTTTTAAATTTTTTTAAAATTTTAAAAAAATTTTCTTAATTTTTAAAATTTAAAAATTTTGATAGTCGTGTATACGTTTCGCGTATCCACAACTAAAAAACTGCTTCTTCAGAGGCACTATGATCCTGGTGATTTGGGATCACTGATACTGATCCAGATAATCCTAAAGGAACCCAACCTTAGTAAATCTGTTCATTTTCTGAAGTTTCACTGCCCCACAATAACTGGAGACATTTTGTGCGGATGAGAGACACTGGAGATCTTTTTACCCACAGAGTATCCCTTTCTAAATTTCCGACACAATTTTTTAATTTCAGTAGTCAGACCATTTTACAGTTGTCTGCTCACTGACCTGGCCTTTGAATGGCAGCGAGGCTAGAGGTGACCTTGTTTTGATACAGGCCCTACTAATTTTGTTGTGTAAATCAAGTTCTAAAGCTAACTAGGGAAATTACGTGACAAAAGTAGAGAGGTCTGTATCAGAGCAAGGTCACCTCAAGCCTCGCTGCCATTCAAAGGTCAGGTCACCGAGCAGACAACTGTTTTATTGATTCAACACGAGGGCACTAATGGCACGAGGCAGCCCAAGGGCCTTTGATTATTGGATGGGTTGGTGGTATGATACTCAAGTGAAAGCTGCCCTAGCTCGAGTAATTTTGCTCACAAAATAGACCACAGGTTTTGCTCAAGGAGCGGGATATTTTAATCTAACCTCAAAGGAGAATCCTAATTAACGAGGAATTTTCCTTCAAGGTTGGCAAATGGTTATGGGGCACTCAGTTAATGACGAGCTTTTAAAAATGGTACAACTAACCCTGGAAGACACTCGGGAGGAATTTGCGGCTGTTTCAGAAGCTGTTACCTCTCTCCAGGACCAGCAGCAATCTTTAGAAGACCAAGTTGAAGAACAAAAGCAGAGGCTTGATGAAATGTCAGCACAGCATAGTGAACAGGGTGAGAATTTCAACCGAATATTGGAGATGATGGAGAGCCTAAAAACACAACTTGGACAAGGTAGGTATGCTGTGAGTGTTTCTCCTGTAAAGCTTTTTACCTTACTCTCTCTCCCTGTTAGGGAAAGAGAAAGGGTTATTTCTTCCCTGAACAATTTCACCCTGAAAAAGGGATCAATGTCTTTTTCCGTTTCACCAAACTCGCTCGGTTTTGTACCACATTTTGTAGGAGTAGTCCTTACTTTCACGTATGGTCATTAAGCGCAACCATTTTTCTCTCACTTTTTTTCCGCTTCTCACGCGGAAAACCAAACGAAAACGGGTACTGCTCATGTTCAAGCTCAGGTCAGAGTAAAATGGTAGTAGCCTACAAACAGGCTCCTGGCAAGGGCTGAAAGAAAAAAAAACATTCGCGGGGGAAGCGAGCTGACGAGCGCGAAACTGAAGAATTCGGAGAGCAAAGCGATCAGGGCGGGGCGGGGAAGCCTGTAGCCAAATCAGTCAATGAAGTAATTAGACCTGTTAAGAAGCTACAGTAGGGCCCGGCGTCATAATATAAAGTGCAAGTAAGCATCATGTTCCCAAAATATTTCAAACTTCGTCCATCCAGAGCCAATACTTAGAGAGCTTATAATATATTTTGCAATATTTTCTAAAATGAGCCTCAACAAATTATAAGCGCATGGTGAATGCCAGAGGTGTAAGAGGCGAAGCAACATGCAGGCCTTTGGCCTCTACATATTTGCTATAGCACAGTCAAATGACTCCACTCTACGTAAAATTCCTTCCCATAGCACAGCATAGAGTGCCCTTCAGAAGCACCTGTGTGAAGCAAAGAAAGTTCAAAAGACCGAAAAATTAAAAGAGAATGGCAAATCGACAAAATGTCACCAACCGTAGGAGTCGTGTAGGGCAGTTGACCACATTTTACAAAGATCGGTCAAATATTTATCTCTTAGATGTCAATAATCAGATCATGATACCAGATTTTGGTATCAGAACGGCGGCATCAATAGAATGCCTAAAGGCTCTCTCGTTTCGTTCGCGGAGGCCTGTTCGCAGGCTAGTGAGGCCTGGTGGCCTCATTGTTAGTGCGCTTGCTTGTGGATTGAGCGGTCTGGGTTCAACCCCTAGCCAAGAATGTTATGTTATTGTCTTGGGTAAGACTTTACTCTCATAGTGCCTATCTTTACCCAGGTGTATAAATTGGTACCAACAAACTTAACACTGGGGGTAACCCCGCGTTGGACTAGCATCCCATCTGGAGGGTGTAGAAATATTCCTAGTCACTTTGAACATGCTTTTGAAACAAGCCGGGGTGAGGTAAACACCAACCTTATGGGCTGCCAAACATTTCCATGTTTAAACTCAAAGTTTTCTATGGATGGGTTTTTTGAAATTGTTTTCTTGTTTTTTTAGAAGGCCCACCTGTAAGGCCTTTTGATTTGGAAACCTTCCGCACCAAACTTGCTGACCGCTACAGAAGGGCAGCAACGGTACCAACGTCTGTTTGGTCCACCAAAAGCAAAGAGGATATTCGCCAGGTCTACACGCGTCTGTCCATGACGAAAGAGAAACAATCAGTAACTGTTGATTACACTGAACTTTTTAAGAAAACTAAGGAAGGTCTTTTTCCAAAGAGGATACTTGTTGAGGGCCAAGCGGGAATAGGAAAGTCCACTTTTGTGAAGAAGCTTTCTCTGGATTGGGTTGAACCTGATGAAACAAGCGTGTCTGAAGAAAGAAATGTTCTGAAGAAGTTCGAACTTGTCTTATTTATTAAGTTAAGAGAAGTGTCCCATTGCGATACCTTAAAAGATGTAATCAGGTGCTCCGACCTTTTTCCAGAGGAAGATAAACATCTGACGGACGATTTCCTTCGTTACATTACTGAAAATCAGGACAAGATCTTGATAGTATTTGATGGCTATGATGAGTATGAAAAAGGAAGCAATTCTGACGTTTATCGTGTTTTCAAGGCGGATAAACTGCGAGATTGCTGTGTCCTCATGACGTCACGATCCTCTCAGGCTGATGATGTGCGGGAATACGCAGATGTGGAAGCTAAGGTTACTGGGTTCAGTGGAAAAGACATCAGTGAGTACTTGGAAAAACGGCTTGGAAAGGCAGAGGCAAAGAACCTAGTGAAGCATCTCGAGAAACGAAGGCTGATTGATACAGCCAAAGTCCCCTTACTGACGCTCTTTTTTTCCATTCTATGGGAAAAGGGAAAGGAAGAGTTCATTGCCAGGGCGAGAACAAAGGTTTTTCGCGAAGTTATTCAATGCATTTTGGATTATGGTCACAGAAAATGTCCTTCTAGCCATTACAAAACTGTTGAGGATAGCAAGGACCTCCTATTTGAGCTTGGAAGAGTGGCCTTAGAAGCCCTGTTGAACGATGATCTTCTTTTTGAGTACGGTAAACTGGCGGCAATCAAGTGTAAAGCTCCTACCGGTATTATTCACGGATTCCTTCAAATAACGGAAGATGCAGAAAACGTGCGACCAGTTGAAAGGGTGTCTTTCATTCACAAAACAATTCAAGAATTTTTAGCCGCCTGGTATATTGTCCAGAAATGCATTTCTGAAGGTGACCTTGGGCCACTCAAAATGTATGCCAATAATCTTGAGAAGTGTCTACGCTTTGAGAATGTCTTTCAGTTCGTCTGCGGTTTGTCTAATGATGGAGCAGTGTTAGTTTTAGACCACTTCAATTCGATTAAACTCGCAGATCCCACCCTTGATTTATCAAAGACTATAGTTTTGCCAGGGACATGTAGTCACACGTGCTATGACGTCCCTCACAGACAAGAAACATTTCACGACATGGTTTTTGCGTTTTTCGGGGAAGCTCAATCTAAAGACGGACTCCTGAGACGTTGTATTCAATGTACTAGTGGAATGGTCCTATTTTCAGAACAACTCCTTCAAAACGTTTTGGAAGTCAGTAATGTTGCCTGTGAAATTCATTCTGGAGCTATCATTTTCAGGAAATTAACATCTGACTTGCCCTTCTCCCTGGGGAAGAACTTAAGATCGTTTTTGGATGGTTTGCGTGTAGCAATGAGGATAACAGAAACATCCGAAGTACTTGACCTGGGAGACTTCTACAGAAAGTTCCTAAATTGTGGCTTCCTTTGTATGTGTGATTTCAGTGCTATTTTACTGATGAATGAAGATAGGATGTCGTTTTACATCACCAATCTGACTGTTGCCTGTAAGCCGCATGAATCTATGTTTACTGGATGTCCTGTTGACCCTGTTCCAATTTACAAGTGGCTGGTAGAGAGCATCAACAACGACGAGAAACAGAGTAAATCCCTTCGCCTGGAGCATTTAGTACCACTTTCATTTCCTTTTGATGGAGACAGCGATACTAAATCAGTCGTAAACGAAGTAAACCTTGTGGCCGTGGAGTCGTGCCTGAAACATCTGCAGTCTATAGAATGCGTTTCCACTCGTAGCAAGGAATTGCTTCATGACCTTGGTGTCATTGCTGCAAAGTCCAAGTATCTGAATTGTGTAGATTTACGGGTTGAAACTGATGTGTATGAATTTCTGGAGCAAGTAAAAGAGAGGAATAATTCTTCTGTTCGGATATCCATTCGACATTTCCATACTTGCACGCCAGCGGGAGCGCAACGACTTGCCATTTTATTACCAAAATTCAACAACATCTCAGCGTTAAGTCTTAACCTAAAACATTGCAGTGATGTACTTGTGAAGACCTTAGTTGATGCTATCAAACACAATACTGTTAAGATACTTTGTTTGAAAGAGGTCGACTTGACGGGAAGTGCGGCCGAAGTCCTTGGTCACTCTTTGCGTCAGATGTTCGCTCTAGAAGTTCTTATTATCAATGGAAAGGACAACAACTTGGGACTTCAACAGATGCAAGCTCTGTTCGGGGGATTTTCTAAAGAATTACCCCTGAGAGAACTTGAACTTAGCTGTTTTCTTGTTGAAAAGAGTGGTCTTCCTTTTCTTCGAGAAAGCTTTAGGTTCTTTCCCAGACTACAGGTTCTTCGGCTTGATCAATTACGTATGGATTCTGAAGACGTCTGCCATCTCATTGCTGGCGTAAACTTTCCAGAATTGTATAAACTGCACTTTTCAAAGAACCATCTGGGTCATGGAATAAGGTCTATCAAGGAACACATTGTTGGTTTTCCGGAGCTCGTACAGCTTGGCCTGTATGAAGCAGGATGTTGTGACGAAGACATAAGCTGTATTAACGAGGCTGTGAAAGAGGTGCGACCGATGTTCAACGTTTGCACCATGACAGGTCTAACAAAGCTCTGGTAGATAGTAGAAGCAAGAAACTGATTCTCAGTGCGAATTTTTGAAACTATTCCGAACCATCCATTGAAGTAATCCGCGATTCAAAAGGATAGAACACTTTAGAACTACGTAAGCTGTTTGAATTTGTATTTCTAGCCATAAGAAATCGTTATGCCACATGTAAGCAAGGACTGTTGGCCCTTGTACTTGTTATCAAGGTTGAGCGGAGGGAGAGGATACCGACAAAATATGGCATTTATTTATATAACCTATTTATCTACAGAAGAAGCAAATAACAATTTATGAGCCACCACCAATGTTAGCTGTTAGTGCAAATTTGCGTTCAGTTTAGCTGTGATTTGTTTACAATGCTTGGTTGTAGTTCAAGCAACGTGTTTAGTTTCACCATGTTGGACTTTGCTAGTGTTATCAAGTCAGAAACACATGATAGCAAAATGGGTTTTATAATATAACAATTCAGTTTCTGAATAAGGAGAAACATTTCAATGCATTGATATTGAAGTATAAAGTGCTACAGCCGAGGGTTGTTTTGGATTTTGAAACGATCTTAATGAAGATTGTGTATATGTATTGTTTCATTTTCATTTCGTTTTATTTATTTATTCCATTCTAAAATTACAAAGATAAATATAAAGTAAACAAGTAAGAGGAGAAATGGAAAAGGGCAAAAATATAGCAAGCTAATTAGATACCCTTGTTTAATTGACAGTAATAATTAGGGTAAAATATGTATATATGTATTGTGTATTGATGTACAATACCTGGAACTGCTTTTCTGATCACGCCACGAAGTTCCTTATATGAATTAAACAGGCGTTTGGTGCAAATCCTTGCAAGGCAGGTTAATATTTCAAACGGAAAAAAAGACGCATTCTAAAGCTTGAATAGTTTGGTGATTAAAAATTTAATTAGTGTGGAGACAGGATCAATTGCATTACTTGCAAAAAATTTCGGATGTTTTATTTCCGACGTTTAATTTTCGGACACTATATATCGTACTTCGGACAAATTTCGGTCAAACGTTTCGGACACTTCTCTGAAACATAACTTAAGTAATTTTACGCCCACAAAACGCGAATTAGACTGAAATGACATCTGAAAAATTAACCGCAGCCTCAAGGTTTTAAAGATACACTGACAAGATAATTACACATCTCAACCAGTGTGTCAACTGGAGCTCACTTCGTGAAGGAAACTAAGAGCTTCGGAGTTACTTAAAAGTCATGACAGTACTGTTAATATTTCGGACGCGTAAAAACTTCGGACGGCTTTATTTTCGGACACCTTTTTTTGTCCAAAATTTACAGAGACCCAAATTATGCAAAACACACGGGCATGGGTAACACCGTCCAACAAGGTTAATAACAATAATAATAATAATAATAATAATAATAATAATAATAATAATAATAATAATAATAATGGTAATAATAATAATTAATTAAAAAATAATGGTAATAAGACTGAGTGGAGTCCAATTCGGTCTGTAATCATACGGGTGATTAACAAAATCGGACGACCGCGAAGCGGGAGTCCAATTTGTTATTCAGGGGTATGATTACAGACTGAATTGGACGACACAATGTCCTGTTACCAATTAATCAAAACTATTAGTCCATCAGCTGAGAGCCGAAAATTTGGGTCTATGGCTCACTTGAGAGGAACAGCCGAAACATTTCTTATCTTAATCTTCGACTATTAAGCATCATAAAAATGTATGATAGCAAGGAAAGAACGGTAGCTTTCACTTTGTAAATCAAATTTTAAATTTTGCCCTGTATACCCTTCTTTTGCCGCCATCTTGGATTTTTGGGGAACGCTTAAAAGTGGTTTGTATTCCTTCAATGTGAGCGAATAGTGTTTCAAATGTGAATTTTAACGTATCGGAACTACAAACAAGATGTGCATTTGTCTAGTGCTTGAATTATCAGCACATGACGTCATAATTGACGTCAAAACGCCTGATTATTGGTCACAATATGATCATTTTGCACTTATAATCATTGCAAAAACAATGTGAGGTACGGTTCTCAAAATTATTTCATGAAAAGTGGGCAAGTAGATAAAATATTTATATAAATTGCAAGTCTGTTAAAGCAAAACCCTAAAAACATTTGCGTGTTTCCTTCATCCAGCCCCAGTTCACAAACATGCGGTCTCACAAACGAAAGAGCAAACATGTTTCCTCTACACCATGATCTGATCAATGGTGGATGAATGCATTGGTGGTGGTGGTTAGGGCTCTAGGATAGCCCAGGAAGCTTCTTCACGACCATTGGACTATTACTTCATCACAGACTTACATCCATAAGGAGTTGGCTCCAGCACGCGTCAAAGAAGACATCAAAGCTGTAGGAAAGCTGGTGGATCAGTTCAAGGATGTTATCACCTAGCCATGGAAACAAGATGTAGCAGTAACAAGCTTGTCCACGCCGGGGTATCAAAGCGACAACAGAAGTACGTGATGACTTATTGCAGGCCCAGAGCAAGGTAAAGAAGGCAGTGAATGACTTTGTAACGACCGTTGCTCATCTAATCCCGCCTCAGTTTACTTAGATCCATTGAAGAAAGCTAAGCTGAAGTCTTTTAAGGATCTGTAGGCTATACGTAAGGTTCGCAACTAGGATGTAGTACTTCCTCCTCGTATGAATCGTGATGTATTTGCTCTGGTGGCACTTGTCGGTCTTTTGCCGATCCTTGTGGACTCCCGCAAAAAACAACTGCGCAAACCCTCCCGACAGAGGCAAAACTCTCCCAACAGATAGTGACGCATCACAGTCACCGGGAAATACCCAGAGAACGCTCCAGTATTTTCAGTATACCTGGAATGTTGGTCTTGCAGAAGTTGAATATCCCGGCCCTCTGGAGGTATGTCTCATGCGGTCGCTAAGAGAGTGTTTGAGTTGGTAATGAACACCGGCAACAGGAACGTGGACGAAGTGTTCGACATGTGTCACGAGGCATCAATCAAGAATGTCGAAATATTTTAAAGAGTGTCTACCTCTGACGGTGAACAGTACAAGAACATACTTCCTGCCCATACTGCGAAGTCAGGGAACAACCTTTTCAGTGTCACCGCAAACAAGCCTGACATTGCCAATTACCTCGTGTCACAGTGGAAGAAAGAAGCATTCTGAGGCAGGCTCAGTGACCGGATCATGTACGTGACATCCGAAGATCAGTGCTAGAGACTAAGACGCAACCACATGCGAACTAGTTCCTGAGATAGGGTGTAATCATGAAGAGGCTGATGTGAGTATGGTTCTCCATGTTCGGTACGTGGGAGGCAGATGCGTCATCCACTCCGACACCGATATCTTTGTCCTACTGCTTGCTCAAAGCCAAAACCTTGGAATGTGCTACATGAAGAATGGAAGAGGCGGAAAGACCAGAATGTTATGAGAGACCAGAATGTTATTTAGTTATTAACAGCTTGCAGAAGTAACTTGACCAAGGCATTGACAAGCTCTACTTCATGAAAGTCCCAATTGGCGTACACACGATCACAGGGTGCGATACTCTCTGGTAAACAGTTCAGCTTCTAATTCTCCAATACAGTGAAAGGTACATCTGAGCTATGGCGAGAATTGGGAAGGAGTGAACAGTGTACATGCTGGTGGAGGCACTCATGTGACAGCTGTACGAGAAGGAGTGCCAGAGTATGGATGCGCTGCACTAAGAAGTTCACTGCGCTAGAGGCGAGAAAGTTTAGCCAGAGGCAGTCATCTGTAATTATCTAATTATCAAGCAGCAATCTGGAAAGGAACCGTCACCACAGAGAAGACAGTTGAAATACGACGCTAGTAGCGGAGTATTTTTGACAAATTTTGAGGTGTTTGGAAAGGTGCTCAGAGATATAACTTCTCGATCGGAACTAAAACTAAGGAGAAAAAAAAACTAAAATTGTAGATGTATCTGCTCAAAACAATCAGATATCCAAACGCCGTCACGGTCATGATTTACCGTGTTTAAGCTTATAACTGAGAAGTTACAGATCCAAATGCAAGTGACAGCAGTGACAAAGGGCGTTATACGAGCCTGGCGTTTCTGTACTCGAATGAGCTCTAGACTGACGTATCTACGTTGAGTCAGGATATATTGGTTCATTTGAGTAGTTGTTGTCGTTGTCGTTGTTCCTGTTACAGTGTAAGCTGTGTGAGCAGCCCAGTTGCGCTGCAAATTGTTGAGTGAATCTTGGGAACTCTAAAAGAACCACATAATAGAATTTGGGGCGTGATTCTCGCTTAAACGCAATTTCAAATGACTGAATAGTGGCGGATCCAGACCTTGAGCGTTTTTTTTTTTTTCTTTTGCTTGCTCTGTCGGCTTTCCTTCCTTCTGCGATTTTTTTTTTAACCAAAGTAATGGGGAGGGGCGGTCCCCCGGGCCCCTCCCCCCGCCACTGCTGAATTTCAGCCTAGGCAAGGATAGCATTAACTGTTTCACTTATAACGCGAGAAACAGCCTCCGAAATCGATCGGGCAAGAGACGCTGGGTCAGCCATTTGTACTTGGCGAAACGAGACTTCATTATTTCTAAAGGCTGGTTTTCACTAGCGACCGAGTCGTAGTCGGAGTCGTAATCAGAAACGTAAAGCGATACGATCTAGTGAAAATCAAACCGACGGAGTCGAAGAAGAACACCCATTCCGCTTATGACTCCGTCGCTTACGATCTAGTGAAAACTAGATCGTCGGAGTCGGAAGCAAAAACCGAAGAATAAACCAACAACAATGCTTGCTTCCGGGCCTTGTGATTGGTTGGTTCTTCTGCTTCTGCTTCCGACTCCGATAGTCAGTTTTCACTAGATCATAAACGACGGAGTCGTGACGGAATCGAAAGAAATGGAAACGTTCTGATTCTTCCGACTCCGATTCCGTCGAGCTTATGACTCCGCTTACGGCTCCGATTTTCGATTTTCACTAGATCGTAAGCACTCTTACGTCTCTGACTACGACCCCGGCTACGACTCCGTCGCTAGTGAAAACCAGCCTAAATAATGAATTTACACACTCAGTGATGTTCATTATTTCTAAATTATAAATTTACACTCGGTGAGATAAAACTTCATTATTTCTAAATAATGCATTTACACACTCGGTGATGTTCATATTTGTAAATAATAAATTAACACTTGGCGAGATGAAACCTCATTATTTCTAAATAACGAATTTACACACTCGGTGACGTTCATTATTTCTAAATAATGAATTTTCACACTCGGTTAAGTTCATTATTTCTAAATAATGAATTTACACACTCAGTGATGTTCATTATTTCTAAATAATAAATTTACACTCGGCGAGATAAAACTTCATTATTTCTAAATAATGCATTTACACACTCGGTGATGTTTATATTTGTAAATAATAAATTAACACTTGGCGAGATGAAAGTTCATTATTTCTAAATAACGAATTTACACACTCGGTGACGTTCATTATTTCTAAATAATGAATTTTCATACTCGGCTAAGTTCATTATTTCTAAATAGTGAATTTACACACTCAGTGAAGTTCATTATTTCTAAATAATAAATTTACACTCGGCGAGGTGAAATTTATTATTTCTAAATAATGAATTTACACACTCGGTTAAGTTCATTATTTCTAAACAATAAATTTACACTCGGCGAGATGAAAGTTCATTATTTCTAAATAATGAATTTACACACTCGGTGAACTTCATCATTTATAAATAATAAATTTACACTCGGCGAGGTGAAATTCATTATTTCTAAATAATGAATTTACACAGTCAGTGAAGTTAATTATTTATAAACAATAAACTTACATTCAGCGAAATGAAACTTCATTATTTGTAAATAATGAATTTAGACTCCCGGCGAAATAATTTATTTATAAATAATAAGATTTACAAACTTTATGATATGTAAATAACTATTTGAGAGATGACCTGATTTATAAATAATTGAAGTTGTGTAGTTTATTATTTATATATCATAACTCTATGGTAAAAGATTATTTATAAACCAGGACGAACCTAAAATAATTATTTACATATCAACGGGCAAGTTCTTTTGTCTGATTTATAATGGTAATTGAACTGAGTGGAGTGCAATTTGGTCTGAAATCATACGCGTGATTTCAAAATCGAACGAGCGCGCAGCGCGAGTTCGATTTGAAATCACAAGTATGATTTCAGACCAAAATTGCACGACATGAAGTTCAATTGCCACTTTATTAGATCCATTTTGAAATCGCACAATTTTATCGCCTTAATTTTTAGACTTTTGGTATATTGTTCCAGTAGCCGGTATGTTAAAAAAAAAAAAGCGGAACCGGAAACGCCTTTACGTTTCATTTAGTATGCAAAACGATGTCATGTGACGAAAACTCATCCGAGCATGACAAAGAAACAAGCGGTTTTGAAGTCAGAGCGAAAATAGTCTGCTTCAGATATAAAAGTTCAATTCTCGTCGCCTGAATCAATGATGGAAGGTCTTTCTTTCTTCTGTGGTTGAGGCTGAGACTTTTCATTGTATTTGGAGAAGGAATTTGAAGGTGCATCCTGCGTAATTCTGCGATGGATTTCTTTTGAGTTGTGAAACTCCCTCGAGTGCACGATGCCCAGTGGATGGTACGTTTTTTTTCTTTCATACCGTTTAATGGCATGATTTTAAGGGAGTCCAGCTCGTTATCACCTCCGTTTCTTTTTGTGACCTCGGCGAAGGACTCAATACTCAGGACCTTGTCAAGTTCTTGCGGCGTCATTTGTTTCAAGATATTTCCAAGATGGCGGGACTAACACCAGCTTCGTAAGACGTTCATTCATTCACTGTTTTGTGGAGCGGGGCGTATTTTGACTATGTTTATTCACAGCGACAGAGTTGAGCTCTTTTGTTGCTTCGTTTGAAACTACCAGAAACCTGGAAACATCTACCTTCTTGAGATGGCCCTGAATTTGTTGTTGTGTGGTTTTCGTTTGTTTATGTTTTACTGGACTCGGTATCATACGGATTTTGAGCAGATGTTGAAGAAAAATCGCCAAAATATTCGTCAAAATGGACACTGAAAGTTGGAAACTTCCATTAAATTAGGTGTTCATCCTGAAGGAGCTGATAATCGTCATTTAGAAACTGTAATTAATTACATTCGTCAAGTTTTTTTGGAAAAAAAAACACAATAGCAACAGAGTTTTGGCAATACTAGTTGCCAAATTCTCCACACAATGGCTTTTTGCCTTTCATTTTCCTGAAATTTTATTGTTTACTTTAAACTAATATTGAAATCTGATTTGTTGTTTTGTTTTACTGTCCCATTCTCAATGGCTGAGAAAAAGATGCGATTTAGAGCAAAAAATAGTGCGATTCGTGAATAAATCGCACCATTGAGAGCCAATCAGATTGCAAGGATAACTAGTGATTTCAAAATGGATTTAATAAATAAATAAATTTTCTGGCATTTTCAATTGTTTATAAATAAGGGGAAAATGGCACAAATTCGGTCTAAATAATAAATTTACAAACGGCGCCCCATACGCAGCCACATGATGATGTTTCATACAGGACGAAGCAAGAGAATCTAGCTGGGACACATTGAAAATGGAATTCACTTCACCTTGCCAGAGCCACCTCTTTCTAAATAAATCAAACATATTTTGTTTTCTCTAAAAGCTTACCTACAGTCAAATCGCACGCCAACAAAGTTTTCCAGCTCTTTGTGATAAAACAGCAACATTCTTCACCTAAATATACAAAAAAGGTGCACTATGATAGGCAGAAAATCCTCTCTTCAAACAAATCATGAAAGCAGCGCAAAGAAAGCGATAAATAAACGGTAAATAAAAAAATTAACCTTTTGTCCAGTCACGTTCCACAACATGGACGACCTGTCCTTGCAAAGAATGCTGGGAGAGTTCACACCTCGCGCGTTAGCCTCGCGAGTTCGTGTCGTGGAAACGTTCTCCATATTTTGATCTCTTTTCATTCAACCGTTCACGGATTTATATTTTAGTGGTAGACTGTTGTGACGGGACCCTGCCTCCGTCCTCGTTCCCTCCGCATGGCAAGAAATTCATTGGTGTTGGGGTAGCCCGCCATAACGCATTTCAATGCGTTCGAAAATGACTTTGTGAGCGTGCCGGATGGCAAAACACTCCCTGATTTTTTTTAGGAGATGGGGCGGATCCCTAGTTGTTAGGTTGCATTCAGTGGTTTGGCACTCCAGTCAGCAATTACACATGAATAATTCGTAGAAGAACCTAGTTTTAACTTGTTATTATTTTCATTCATCTCTTATGAAGTGTATTTTGTCTGAACCGAGCGGGAACCGAGGCACTCCTGGGTAGTACTGGGTAGAGCGTTGTCTCGATTGTATCGGGATGAAGTTCGTGTCACTTGTGTAGTACGAAGAAATCCACCGCCAAACCAAACAAGTGTAATGCAAGCGTAACGCTAGATCAAGTTTTTACTTACTGTGTACGGTAATTTTACGAATAAAATTCGATCTGCCTAGTCTCCTTCACAACCGTTATTAGGGTCGTCACGCAACGCTTTACTCCACTAACTATTAGTGGGGAGATGAGTTGCGTGACGACCCCAATAACGGCTGCGAAGGCGACTACGATCTACCTCGATCTGGCTCGATTTGAGACTTATGATTATTGACAGTTATTTCTGTGATTTATACTTGCTTATTCCCGAATAGTGCGCATTTATATGATAATTTTTAATAGGCTCACTGTATAATCTGTGTACATCCTCTCAAAAAAAAATCGTGGAGAAGGAAACTGCCCTAGGAAAGGTTTTAGTTTCAGTTAATAAGTAACAGCCACTTAACTGACAAGTGACAAATAGACAATCAAAATTTTAACTGATAACTGACATTTGCGCCCCTCCTACTCCCCCCCCCCTCCACCCCTCCCTTCCCCATCCAGACCCTCTTATTTTACCAACACGAGGGCCAGAAATTCAAGCTGCGCTAATGCTTCCAGTCTGGCCAAACCCCGGAGAGATATAGTGTGGCCATCGTTTTTAAATGATAGTTCCCGTTTTAGCTACATACGTAGACTCCCGGCGGCTACACTCTGCTCTAGTCCATTAACTGTGAGTCGGATCATGTGCGCATCCACAAGTAGTTTACTGATTTCTGTTTTGCCTTTCCCGCGTCTTTTCTCATGTCTACCCCCTGTTTGTTTACCTGCGAGTTCACTACTGTTCATCCCAGTTGCACTGCACTGTTTATACCCGCGTTCTTCATCAACATTATACAAATTACTGCAATGATCCTCGGTTGTTCCAGTTCCCGCATCGGTTTGGATCCAGCCCTCACACCAGTCCACGCAAATAAAGTCAGATTCAACACAGGCTACATTAACTTACATTTTAATATATTTAAGCTTAAATTAGTATATTGGCAGACAATTAGCTACAGTAAGATATGTAGCAGTCTCAAATTCAGCTTTTTATCTTTGCTAATGTCAATAGCAAACTGGTTAAGCAACCAGCAGCTAGCAATGTTAACATGATTAATGCGCCTCCATTTTCAATACTGCTTCAGAGTTCAGTTTCTATCATCCTACACAACTAGCACATCGAAACATGGGTACATGTTTCAAATTATTTCATAACTTTACTTGTTTATGTTAAATAACCGTCCTTGATAGAACTGCTGAGACAAGAAAAATCTAACGAGGGCTAGCTACTTTTCTATCTTTCCCACCTCCTTCTTAATGTTTTTTTTTTCTCTCTCTCTCTCTCTCTGTCTTTTTATCCAAAAATTACTTCTCGTGTATTACCAACATTTTAAGGTGATTCCCAAGTAAAAGAACCCGCCATAGATTTCTGATGAAACTTGGTATGCTTTTGTTACAGGACAAGGAGATCTTAAAAACTCAGTGAAAAGAGGGAGTCACCGTGCCTGTTTTCACGCCACAATGCTAACAAATACGGTAATTTGGGTGACTTTTGGTAATCTCCGTGCGCAACAAATAAGCTCGATTATTTTTCAATGCAGTGTGTTATATCACACAGAGTTTGACTTTCTTTGATTGTTCATTCATCTACGTCCCAGAAAAAATGTGTTCAAATACCCTGCATGTTTTTATCCTTTAAAGGAAACATAATTTGGATATGTATGCACTGTTGGGCCCGTTATGTCTCATTCTGTAGTATTTATTTCATTTGCCAAAAAGTAGCCATAGATTTCGGCTAATTTTTTTCTCAGTTATTTAGGATATTGTTCTCATTGAAATCATGAAATAAAGTGGGGGTCACCGTGCTCGTTTAAGAGAAAAGGAGCATTTATTTCGCTATCGAGCTTAGTTTGAGGGAAATCTCTTACGTTTTGTACGCGCACGCGCTCATGTGCGCGCGCTAATGACGAGAAAATCGTGCGCAGTAGGGATGCGCAATGCAATACTAAGGAATCACCTTAAAACAACATTGGACGGATATGGATTAAGAAGTGGATAAGCACAAGGTTTGTAATTCTGTTGTTTGTAGTAGTTGACGAAAGATGGTTATCTGCGCAATTCCTGAGTTTTTCTCAACTAGATCTCTCTAAGATTGAAGTCTGGATTACATGCATATATAGTCATTTTTTTTTCCTTTTCAAGTTAAATATGGCCTTTTAAAGTTTAAAGTTCTCGTCCATAGTGCATTATCCTGTAGACCTTTCTGTCACTTTCTTATCCGCTGTGTTCATCGGCTTTAGCAAGCACGTTGTAGTAAGAGCGTGTCTCATCATGCTTGTCCAAGTCACAATATGGTAGATTCCTCGTCATCATCACTTCCAATCGGTCAATCAACCCCGAGAAACTGGGACGAGAGGATGGATCTTCATTCCAGCACTCAGACATCAGTTCATATCTATCATGGATTAGAAGATGACGAAAAATTAAATAGCTGCATTGTATTTGATCAAGCTTGCAGCCTCTTGATCAAAAATAATGTGAAATACACATGTAATAATATGGTGAACAACAACCTGAACCAATGCTGTCACAAAATCCAAAGAATATATAGTTACTTAATTTTTGGGTATTACTAGAGGGTTATCCCGTGGCTGAGCCAATTATTTTGACACACTATTACAATAACTCCAATTTTTTTAGAGCCCCTCTAGACAGCAATTCTCCTATGTGACAACAATAGATTGCAATTGTCAGGGTTTGAAATAAATCTTACGTAAATTTGGACGGATATAGTTCATATTATAGATCCTTTGCAGATATTTAATTTAAGCCACTGTATGTCCGTAACATTGGTTGTTCGCATATCGGCGAAGTGTCCGCGGTTTAAAAACGACAATGTTCCTCTACGGCATTCGTGGTCTTCATGAATGGCTGTTCTCTACTCTTAGTAGCAGCATTACCAGTTGTTTTTATACGATACAAATATATATTTAAGCGAGCCACGTACATTTCAATTTGTAAGTGCTGGATAATTACTTGTTTTCAAGTTCAGCCCTATTTCGAAAGAGGGACAACTAATCTCAACGCAATTCAGTTACTTACACTTCATCAGAACACATGTCAGGCCTTTCCATGCGATAACCAGTCTTCAAAAGTCCACACAGCTCTCGATTGGTTAACGTGGGATAAGGGATACCTCCTGAAATGCATCCAAAAAAAAATAATAAGTCATAAAAAAAGTAAGTCAACAGTCTGAGTGTCATGTGAGGAAAACTGAAATGAATTCTCGCCTTAACATAAGAAAGTAATGACTAATTTCGGAAATAAAGGAAAAAACTAATTTAATACAAATAAAGAAAAATGCATTTCTTTAACTTACCCATAGTGGCCATTTCCCAAAGAAGTATTCCAAAGGACCAGCTATATGGAAATAAAAAAGATCAAGAAACGCTGTTTTGTAATTACTGTACATGTTCTCAACCCAGCTAAGATTTTAAGGCTTTCTCTTTTTAGTCCATGTATTATAATGACAAGCTGCTCCACGAGCAACTTCTTGCTTTCTTCGTGCTCTCCAAACTTCCCGCGAATCATAACCCGATGATACACGCTAAATCCTTAAAAGAACAAGTTGTACTTAACAAATAAAGAAGCCTAAGCGGTGTAATACACTGCGATAAAACACGACGGGCATTTGAGAACACAGGGGAAATGTAGAAAACACGAGCCACAGTGTTCCCAAAAGTTCGGAGTGTTTTATCACAGTGTCATATAGGATTTAGGCTTCTTCATTTGCTTTGTGATAAAGAGGTAGTGTGGCGAAAACAATAAAACACACTTTTCCTATGTTTTATACTCTGACAAAACATGGGTTTTTGACCAATCGTAGCGCGCGCAGGGTATAATTCTCTATATGTGCGTCTGAGGGTTGAAGAAAAGGCTTTGCCGTCACACAGAAAGATTGACTTACACATCACTCTTGACGGTGAAAATATTGTCATTAATTGATTCTGGGGCCATCCATTTCAGAGGAAGCTTCTTTGTATTCTTTCCACTGTACACGTCCTCGTAGATTTCTCGCATCAACCCAAAGTCTGACACTTTGACTCGGTTATCACTGCCAACCAGAATATTACGAGCTGCAAGGTCACGATGAATGAAGCCTTTCTCTGCGAGATAATTCTAAAAAAAAATAGGCAATAATTAAAAGAGCACAAATTATTTAATGATACTTTTTTCTCTTTTGTGAGTCACGTATTCAAACTTATTAAGGGTGTTTGAAATTACCAATAAACGAGGCACGCAAGGCCCATCTCGACTTCAGTTTCAAATGAGTTGTTTAAAAAACCTTTCTTGTGGAGGTCAAGAGTCACTACTAAAAAGTATTTTATACTTTATTTCATTTCGAATTAGTTATATTAATACCTACCATTCCCTTTGCTATTTGCCAAGAAAAAGAAAACAGCTTTTGAGTAGTAAAGCTGTCTTCTTCTTCGTCGTCATCGTCATTAGTATTTTCAGTCGATACTAATATGGAAGCAGAGTTGCTGTTTTCCTGTGATGTCGATGGTATCGGCATCAATTCGATGTTTTCCTGAACCAGTAAATCGTTGCTGTTTTCCTGAATAAATAAGGCAAGAAAGAAAAAAGAGAGCATAACCTAGCAAGTAATGATAGTAAACTAATCGTTTGTAAATGATTTCGTTATACATATTTTAATTTGGGTAGGGAAGGAGGGATAGAAATTGTGGTGCTTATTTCAAACCCAACGTAGCGCAAGAAAAAAGCAAAACTTGGTGATTGGAAAACAGTTGTAGTAATATGTCGAAGTTGCGCTTGCTATAGAGCGTTTTCACGTGACGTCATCAAATTCTTAACCAAAACTAAAGAGCCACCAAAGTTTTTATCCTCATCAGGCATAAGAGGTACCAAAGTTATATCTGTTTACAACTTCCCAGCTCAATAGTGCCACCAGCGCATTTTGAATTTCGAAGTTATGGCGGTGCGTGACAAAGCTACGATCGCGTTTGTCGAAAAATACGTATTCATCTCGTGATTTTTAGCCGTTTAAGACGTTGTCATATTTGGAAAATTAAAGTGCTTATTTTAATGTTTATTTGTTCAGTGCAGATAATCATTGTCCCAGATAACCAAAGTAAGTTCCAGATGTCAAAACTATTTTCCGGCCGCCATATTGGAACACCAACATGGCGGCTCCATACTAGGTTCTGTAAATTTGCGCGGAAAATTTCGACGAATATCTCAACTTTGGGACAACGCAAGTGTACATCTTAAACTTGGAGAACTGTCTTCTTTATTTATCTTCTGTAATATCGCAATTTCTTGACCTTATCCACTAAATGGTTTTTGATTTTATTTTATATTGCGTGACAATGAAAACGCCATATACCATTGTTTTTTGTTTTTTTGTTTCTTTTCTAAGTTTTGATTTTGGTTTCAATATTTGTTTTTTTACATTCAGAGCCACCTTAAATTTCCAAACTTCAAGGAGGCTCTGAACCTTACGTACAGATTGTTTTTAAACTTTACCGTTCTTGAATTTTTCATTATAAGCGAAAATTATTGCCAATTTAGTACATTTTACAAGGGGCAGGCATATTTCCCATGAATTCTCTTATAACAAACCGTGAAGCGTGAGTAAATATTAACTGCATGTAATAGAAACCAACTCCTGTATTGTGACTATTCCGCAGCAACGCCTACATTCTGTGTATCAACTGAATCATATGTTGGAACAACCAGTAAAATATACATCACAAATGCCCATTCATTCTTTTGATCGTTCATTCATTTCCGTTTGCCCCCATAAATAATTCATTAAGAACTATTTACGGGGGTGGGGCAGGGGACCAATTATCCTCTGGCTCGTCATTTGTACTTTTTATAGTCTTCTCATCCACAAAACATAACAAAAAAAGAATAAATAATTTCTACAATGTTGGAAAAATTGAGAACGCCTTATTTGATAGTCTCTGTTTTGTTAATTCATGTTAACTGAAAAAAATGCTTTTTACCACAATTGCTACTAATCTCGCAATCTGATTGGCTAATTTGCCGTTGTCGATAAAAGTCCACACATTTGTAGTAATGTGTCGGAGTTGCGCTGCTGTACAATTTTTTTTCTCAGTTTTGATTTTGGTTTCGATGTTTGTTTATTACATTTCTTCCACTACCGCTCTAGCTTTAGCATTTTTAAAACTACATACTACTCTTTAGAATATACATAATACTTTCGATTTTTACTGCCAGTTTGGCTATGTTGAACCTAACTGATCTCATCATATTTGGCACGTGACCACCAATGAAATAAACAATCGTGGATACTATACACATCATTTAAGTTTCATTACCATACATTTAGTACATGTACGTTTGTAGATACCAATCTAAATAATAGTATGCGTGTTGACCAATGAATTTGTCGTGTAAGTCTTTCTTATAATATGCGCAAATGTAGTTTTAAGAGCTAAAACTGCCATGGAAGTAAACAAAAAAGAGAAAACTTTCGCTGTTCAGTTACTTACTTGAGCAAGATTCTCAGAAAAAAGGGTTACATCAAGAATGATATCTCTGTTATCTCGTGACGGAGTCGATTCCATCATCAGCAAAGTTTGCTCTTGCAGTGGTTGATCTCGATCGATCCCATCCTGAGTATCATCTTCTTTTTCCTGAATGGCAAAAAAAAAATGACCTGCCGTGAAATACGGGTATTTTAATACCCTTATTTTTTGAAAAATCTCTCTCTTCTTAAAAAAAAAAAAAAAAAAAAAAAAAAAAAAAAAAAAAAGGAGGAGTGATACCCGAAAGGCGGGAGACATTTTAAAACCTTACATTCCGTCGAGAGGTCAGAGCTGAAAAGTTACATCGGACTAGATTGGTGGGGGGAGGGGAGGGTGAGGTAAAGCGAAAGTTCAAAGACTGGGTAAATTTTTGTGAGAGTAGAGGGGGATAGCTCCTTTATCTCCGGGATTTAAAGAACCATCTAAACGCTCTAGTTCGTCCCTTTATGGGATATCCTTGGCAATTTATCCATACTCCCATCCTGCTATTTAAATGCAGTTAAACTGATCACGTTTTAATTTTTTTTTTTACATCTGTCAAATTTTCTTTTCACGTGGAATGAAATACTCTTTCAAACTTTCCTATTGAAATTTTGACGTCATGGCTAAACCGTTTTCCAAAACAAATTTGAAGAGAATATTTGCCTAATAACATTATAACTACAAATTGGAGATTAATGATAATATATTCTTAAGTCGTATTCAAGCTGTTTTTTACCTGAGAAAGCTGTCCAGAGGACATGGCGATTTCTTTGTTAACTTGCAAACCACCAGAAATAGCCAAGGCCCGATTTTCATCCTGAAGGTCTTGTTCTCCCTGATAAATATGCATTAAAAGTTAAATATTTTAATTCTTATCGATATTATTATTCATTCACTCGCCCATTCGTTTATTCGTTCATTTAATCCATTCAATCATTTGTCCATCCTTCAGTCCTTCCCCCATTCCTGCCTGCCTGCCTGCCTGCCTTCATCTAACCCACCATCAATTCTCCTAATAACCCCCTGCTCACCGATCAATTCACCCTGGCAGTCAGCTTTGTGACATATCAATTGAAAGGTTATTTTCTTTTAAGCCTTAAATATTTGATTGCAGATACACTATACAACATTCCTCACCCCTCAAGTTACATACTGGTGAAGTCAAAGGCCTCAGAACTTTTAGTCGCCACTCCATCACACCACTCACGCTCTTGAAGCCCTGAACAGATCTGATTAGAATAGCGCTTAATATAAGCCACCTACTTGGTCACATTCGCTCACTTCCTTTTGAGGATTGAATATTTCCTTCTCTTCATAACATTTCTTCTCCTCGTTACCCCCAGTGCCTTGGTTTCGATTGATCTAGTGAACAATGAATACGATTAGGTCATAAAAAAACTAGCAAGATTGGTCTAAACGTGGAAGTAATCAAGTTTCAAGATTAGGGCTGAACATTATCGACTGGAAATTTTGTTCTATTTAGAACCCAAAACAGCCTACTTGGGAGACATCTAGCCATTGAAAATCCTATAGCTGCTGCAGGTTAAACTGTGAGCTTTGATAGATTTGCAAGAGCCCCATATAATTACCACGAACTGTCTCGTGAAGGACTACACCACGTTAAATCCAGTACTACCAAACCCTTGACGCAACATCAAATTGATTAAATATTCCTTTGGGAAACGTCTTACCGATCGCCTCCTGCATCGCAACCACTGCAACAGATCACCAAACGGAACGTACTCTATCACAAGGAACTTGTGCTCCTGCAAAGTGCAACAACCAACCAGGGATACAATATTCTGGTGTGCACCCAACAGCTTCATCTGCTCTATCTCCTGCAAGAACTCTTCTTTTTGTTCTTTGTTCGGATCATCTAAACACAAATGATGTAGTTAAATTCCTATTTGCTACGAATAGAAGATTTTAATCTCAGATTCAAAAATCAATCAGCCATCTATTAGGCTTTGCTTCAGTCACGGTCTGAGTACATCAGTTCCTACAGGGAATTCAATTGCGTTTCACGCTCAGGACTACCTGCTGTCCAATTTAGGGATAGTGGGACATGAAAAGAAAAAAAAACACAGGCGACAGGTGATTAGTCTCAATTATATCCACACTGTAAAGGGAAATGGCTCAGTTGTGTCGTTCGTAATGTCACCTTCAGCTTAAGACTGGGGAGATACAGCTTGCGATTTGATTGCAAGAGACCAAGCACGACCGATCTGAAACGGGTGAAGTATTTGCATATGACCGAGAATTTAATCTCTTTCAGGTGTATTTTAAAGACACTGGACCTAAAAGTTGTGTAACGATTCACCCTTTTAAACATGATCTTGCATGATGACTGCAATTACCTTTCAGTTCTTTGACTGCAACCACCTGCCATGGCTCCTCTGGCTTCGGTGTTTTTTCAGTATCGAACACTTCTATTCCAGCTCGTCTCTTTAGCGTTGCTTTGTAAACCACACCAAACGCTCCTCGACCCAGCTCCTCCTCGTATTTTATTTGCTCGGGAAGAAGTTCCCACTTGTCTAGCGGGATAATTTCGCGAGCTGAACGAGCTGATCTGTGGAACGATGGGAAAATAGTTAAAACACAAAAAGAGTTGTTATCAAGTAGTATAGCCCAGTATGCTATTATTTGACTTAAATCTTGCTGCTTAAAAGACGAATGTCTTAGAGCTTGGCGATGAAACCCAGCCATTCTGCCTGTAAGTTCCAAATTCGATACCACGTTTTGTAATAGTAAAGACTGCAGTTAAGCATATACCATCGAAGCTTTCCCGGCTTCCGAACGAGAGGTATTGTTATTTCCTCTAAATGACATGCTAGTCCACTTCAAGCTACCTCCGCACATTTCCTCGATTGACCTGGCACTTTGGCGTCATCCATTTTAAAATATCCTGAGCTTGGGAGATTCCCAAATATATTCCTTACTCAGGAGTACAACACAGTGACCTCAGCCAACGCACCAACCTGGACCGCTAGCAGATTCCGAGTCCAACGCGCAAAGTTCGTTGGGTCCAGCACGAAAAATGGCGAGTGAAAGAAGGGGAGAGGGCCTTGGTGCGAGGAGTAAAAGATTGGTCTCTGGCTTTCCCGTACCACACTCCTCGCTTACTTTTTCTCTCTCTATTTTTCCCACTGCTCTCTAACTAACCAGTGGATCACTGCGCCTCTCATCATTTTACCAAATCATTTTACATCCGATTTCTTGTCTGAACATCACATTTCAAGGTTAAACTATGTTTGTCCTGTGGTACGGATATGTTATATGCAGGGTCAATTTATGTTAGTACGGTTTTCTTTGTTTTTTAGGTGAATAAAGTTAAGCAACAAAGAGGCAAGATCTCCACTGCGTGTCAAAACAGTGAGCTTGCTGAGAATGGAACCGGCTGTAACTAACTTATACATACAGCTTTTAGCTGTAAAATGGTAAAACATTCAGAATCTCTCCTGTTGATTGTCCTAGTTTTGCAATAACCAATTTATTTACTATGTTTCATCGTAAGTACTATCAACAATAGTGAATAACCTTTTGATTCGCTTGTGATGAGACCGTCTGTAGCACCAGAAACCTAGAATAAAACATAGCACCAGCAGCAGAATGAAGGCGATACCAGATAAGATGTAAATCATCCTTTCATTGGAGATCGCGGTTTCTTGTGTTGGTTGACCAGCATTCCTTTTCGTAGGCACTGAAAAAGGATAATAAGTTTATATCTTAAGGAGGCTGGGAGTTTAAGTAATGATTGAGGGGAAATAACTTTATGATCAACATTCCGAAGGCTGCCAAAACTGCATGAAGTCATAACTCCAATTTGTAAAATTGAATTTTTTTACTAAATGAAAAAGCGTGTCGTCCTGTTGTGCTTTTATTATATTGCGCTTGCAGCTGTCTACAGTTCATGATAATTAAGACTGCTGTTCAAATCAAAGATATAGACGGTCAAAAAAGAGAAAATATTACGAGCAAATTTGCGCAATTTTCTAGCGTTTTGCAAAATGTCGTGAAAATACAAGATGGCAGATTCATTCTGTGACAAGGATCTCGTAGATAAAAGTTTGGGATGTGTCATAAAACGTACAAGATTTATGGTCAGTAAAGGTTTAAATACTCCAAGAGTTGCGGAATGTTGGCCTCAAAAGCCCCTCCCCCTTCCCCCCGATCCCCCATCGGTCAAAGACCTCAAAAAGTCCATTAGCCCGGTCTGAATAGGGTCAAAGAGTATCCGAGAGCCTGTGACTACAGACGCCACAAGTTCATGACCTTTTAAACGTTCTTTTAAACGTTATTCTTTTATTAAAATTTAGTACATCGGAGAACTGGTAGCGAATCTTACACGTATTGATCAATAAATGAGCGTTTTCTATGCAAATTTAAATTATCTACCTGGTTACGTTTGGAATGATCTTCCTTGATTTCGTTTTAAGCAAATATAAATGATCAAAAGTCGAATTTTCTTGAAAAAAAATGAGCTTTGACCCTATAACATTTTTCCGCAAAACCTTGGCCGTTCCTTCCAAACGTGATGGAAATAATTGACCGCATCTAAAACTCGTTTTTCTTGAATGATCTTGCTAAAAACTGACACTAATTCCTCAAATATTTGTTATTTTCCGCTAAACATGTCACGTGACCTGTCAGAAGCGCCAAATCTACCTCAAAATGCTAAGGACGCTAAAACCTAACTGTGCGCTAAATTTGGTTCTATTTTCACCAGTGTCTTTGGAGATATATCTAATAAATTATTTTTACCGATAAACTTGGTGAACTTGTTTATGGTCCCACCGAGTACCGTGTGAAATCAAGGGCAGTGAAACCGAGGCTGGGGAAACCAGAGTGAAGATTAACCGATATCCTCTTTGTTCAACCTAGTCGTCTGATTTAAATAACATTTTCACTTGCTTTCCAGTCACTAGAGGACCTCACAAAACCCAAAAGTCCGCTCTGAATAGGGTTAAAGGGTATCCGCGAACTTGTGGCTAAGGATGCCAAATGTCCATGACAATGTTAACGTTTATTATAGCAATCGATGGCAAAGCTCTGTTTTGACGTATTGAAAATTACCACGCTCAAGAGACATCGTCTCTTACCACACTATTGCTCTTCGTTTTGTAGAAATCTCGTGTTTGATTCCAGTTTTTTTCATGAAAATGAAATTTTAGGAATTATTTAAGTGTATGGGAAATGAACTTGGTGTACTTTTTACGTTTTATCAGCTTCTTTATGGTCCCACTTACCGCTTGAAACTGAGGACAACGAAACCAGAGTGAAATTTAGCAGATATCCTCTTTACTCAATCTTTCCGTCTGAATGAAATATTATTTCCACTTGGTCTCCAGTCACACGATGATTTTGACCGGTCTTGTTACCACAGTAACGATGTCTTTTGCCCATCCCGTCGGTAATTCTCAAAAAGTCTTTGCTACAAAGAAAGGTAAATGAAGTTTTACACCACACCACTAAAACCGAGTAACTGAGTATACTCGAGAGACATTCCAAAAAAATCTAATTAAAAACTACATACTACCAGGGCTCCTGATGCTTTAGCGTGTCTTACTGAATTATGATGCACGCAGGAAGCACAAGAATTGCTTGAGGGACAGCACTGAGAGCTAGAGCGACTAGCTTCTTGAGTGTTCTCCAAACAAAATGATGTGTTCGAACACGAGATGAATTGTCATGACTAACTTTTGAACCAAAAACAGCAAAAACTAAAAGAAAATGATAACCTACAAATGCATGGATATAGTCGCAAATGACATTCCTTATTCCACGGCTTGACAGGTAATACGAGCGGACATTTTTCTCCAGTCGTTGCTCTCAAATACTACTCTACTCGTAAAATATCTGCGCGTATTATCTGTCGCGCCAGCAGAAAAGAGGTAACTATGTACAGTGTATAATAAAAAAACGTGCAGCTGACTGTTTACAGAAAGTCTTTATAGCACTAAGCCTTAAAGAAGGTATGCTTATATGTACCAAATTGTACCAGGCTTTGGACAGTCCACATATGCTTTTGTATAGACAATGGAATCAGTTTAAGTAGTGTCTGGATGGAGCAGTTGGATCTCAGTTATCAGTTTTCCGTTTTCGCCGGTCAGGAAATTTTGCAGATCTCAGATTTTAACAATACGTTGAAAAAAACATCAATCTGATTCTCAGCTACCAGTTAAACCCACCTAGATGCTGCGAGGAAAATTTAGAGATCATAAGTGAAAAGAACTATTCGTACTTATTTTCACGCGCCTGTATTTTTGCATTTTCGAGAATTTCAAAAATCGCGAAACTTCAAGACTTGCGAACAAAACACCTGGCGAATTTTACACTCTCAAAGTTAAATACTCAACAAGAAAATGGCGTACATTTAAGCTGAATCACTTTTTTCGATCAGTTCTTTCAGGCCCCAACCAAAGCACGCTGGTGAAATTTGAAAACGCAGCTTTATTTCTATGGTTAGGCCTACCGTCCACACTAATCTGTCACGAAAACGGAGCTTTTCGAAAACGCTCTTCAAACAGGAGGAATTTAAACCTTCAATATGAAATTGATGATCTCAGATAGCTATAAAATCTATATGTATTATAATATCCATATTAAATAGATAGGAATGCAGCATCATGTTTGCATTCTCTCCAACATGCGAGACCAAACCAATAAGGGAGCCAAATGCTTCGGGGTTTTTCGCAGGGCTAGGCATATACCAGGACCCCGGGCAGGAGTAGAAGGATAAAAAGATCCTAATTAAATAAAATGTTTTCAGAAGCGTAACACCATCACATGGCACTACGTTACATTGGATACACTGATACACCTCGATGATCACAGCCATATCACTTACCCGCAAAATGGACTTTCTTCCACATCAAAATCCTGAAAGTAAATGTTCATCGACCAGCCTTCTGGAATAGGATATGTAGATATATTGTCCGCATACCTTGGGTAGCTGAAAGGGTATCCTTCACTGATCAGAAAGCCGATCTCTGGGCCAAACGCTGTTAATACCAGTTAATTCATTTTAGTAAAATGGACATCCACTAACAACTTCTCCCAGCTTAAACCAAACTTGCATGAGAATTCATGTTTAATTTATTGGGGTGTTACTGTTTTCATGGACGTCTTCAAAGTTAGGACATAGAGCTTCAGATTTAGCAATGAGTACCTTTTTCCGTGTTTACGTAGCCTCATCTAAACACGTGAGGGGTTGGGAGAATTCGAGATAGTTATTCAAACCCGAGGCACAAGTCAAGGTTTTCAAAACTTTTTAGTATTCTTCCAACTCCTCAAGTGTTTAGATGAAGCTATGTAAACTTGAAAAAGCACACTATTGCTTTCATAAAATATTTCTTAAAAGTACATGCGAATCTAAAACGTCACGACCGTGTTTACATACGTTCATCTAAACACACCTATCGACCAATCAATGGGAGTGCGCGTACTATCTCAGTTATTTTATTAAATCACTTCTCAGTAATTAATTGGCCATTTCTGCAATTCATTGACTCCTGACACCCAGCATTGTCCAGAGGGGGAGGGGGAGTGAATTGGATTTCGGTTTTAGGGAAAAATAAAAGTGTCTCAAACGTTTTGGCCAGGATTGAAGGCATTCACCCGCCATTCACCTTCATCCTTCACCTGTCAGTCTGAGAATGTGTATTGCATTTCTTGTCATCGCTGCAATTGCCTATACATCGGAGAGACTGAAAGGTGGCTAAGAGAACGTTTCAGCGAGCACCTCTGCGCTTTTCAAAACCGATCTCATGAGTTTCCCGTAACTGAAAATTTCAACTCCGCCTCCCACTCGCTGGATGACATCATGGTCTATGGCTTGAAACAGTGCTCTGGCAGCAACATCAGCCGCAAGCAGCATGAAATGAAATTAATCTTCAAACTGGGCACGCTTAGACCCAACGGATTGAACGTTAACTTTAATTTGTTGTGACTATGTTTCCCGCGCGTATTCCACATACGCGCGCTAAAAATATGGTTTTCCTATGTCGCAACACGCCTTTGTTTACTTTCTACTTCGTGCGCGCACTTTCCGAGCTTGCGTACGCGTACAGTTGTTTGTATGGCGTTGCTTTATCACTCCACCTATTGAAGAAGAGCCAAGCCCGAAATGTTTAGTTTACAAGCAACTATTTGACACTTTTCGGAGCCTTTTAAGCCTCATATTTAATTCAAGTGCAATCACTGCAGAAGATGTCAAATAAATCAAGAGATGCTATGGCCAACAAATAGTCAGAAACAACTCTTCCATAACAATTTGGACAGCATGGAACCTCACTTTAAGTTATAGTTTTCAACCCGTTGGTGTTTGCAGTACAGGGGCTTAGCGCTTTGCACCCAGAGGACCCTTACAGGGCGTTTTCTCGAAGTTTACCTGCGACTAACTCTCAAGCATTGTACTTTATTTGACAAGAAAAGAATGTTTAGGCCAGAAAAAAATCTCTTACTTGTGAAATTGACTTGGAGTTCTTTCACGTCAGTTCCATACTGATTGATGGCCTGGCAGGTGTAGTTTCCATCCTTGTCCAGACGGATGGTTGCAGTGTTTGTTGTATTCACCGGTACTGTAGAGTTCCGTATCAGTGCTGTGTATATGGGAAGAGTTCCTGTGGCTGAACATGACAGCATGCCTCCTTGTATTGTTAACAAAGCAGCTGGGAATGTTACCATTGGTGGAACTAATCGGTTAGAAATAAAAACCTTTTACCCTTAATATTCATTGACTGAACCATATGTGCTTACATTAATTTTAAACAAATCACATCTTGCTGTAATACATGCAAAAATTGACGTCAAAACGTTGCTTTAGTTGTGAAGCACACATATATACATGAAGATATATTTGTGAAGCAAGGTCAAGTTGCCTGCTCAAAACAACCCAGAGAAAAAAGAACTTATGATATGTGTGAGATAATTATAAAACATGAACTGTGCTTGGAGTGTAAGTGAAGAAATGATCCTGGCAATAGATTACTATTAAACAACACAAATTTCTTCCATTTTCTGTTCAACTGTAGCTATTAGGTGGAAAGAAAGCTGATGTAGTTTGTTTTCCCCGAAAAGCCTTGCCCGACAGAGTCCTAAAAGGTAAGTCCTAAAAACTGTCAGTGCATGCCTGCTCTTAGATTGCACACTTGACTTATGTTGTTTTCGGTCGACAGAAAACAACAGAAGACATCCGTCCACCGGAGAAGGTACCGAGTCAATGATTTCAGGTAAAAACTATTTACACAGTGCATCGTATTATTTATCAGCTACCTTGTCTTATCGATGTCTGTATCTGGGTTTCGTTCAGTGCAACATCGTAAACCTTCATTTCCGTGATTTTCCCTTTGAAATATCGATTATCGTTAGCTCTAACCCCCATTCGCACTTTGTCGGCGTTGGTTGCGATCGCATACCTTATGCGTATGCGATTCGAGACATTTAAATGTCCATTGATAAAGAGAGAGCTAATTCCGGTATGATAATTGTACGTTGCTGCAACATGAACCCACACTCCAGTTGGAAGAACCTCCGAACTTAACAATCCAGAGGCCGACAGATCAGAGAGGCTTAGATCAAATCTGCCCCGGTCAATCCATATCTGGACTCCCCGACCATCTTTTTCGTAACTGAATAATGGTCCATCTTGGCCTCCGGGTCGAACCCAGCACATTAGTGTGATTGAGAATCGAGTGTCCAGGCCCCCTGTATTCGGAAACTCGATGTAGCTGCTATCAGTGCCATAAAACATGTACGCTCCACCTGGTTCATTGTACGGTCCGTATGTAATCACAACATCCCCCAGGATTCCCTTTGGCTGCCTGTTCTCTTTTTCTGCGGCTTTGTAGGGTGCATTCAAGGGATAGAAGGCAACAGGTTCTGGAACAGCTAAGAGTAAAAAAAAAAAAACATTTAAGTTGTCAAAAATAACAAGAAAATACGATAGCAGTAGAAACATTCTACAGAACAGGAAATTCCGAATTGGTTCTCTGTAGTCATCTAAACCCGCCTTTTGGAATTGGCCATCAGGGGTCGAAGTATTTTGAAACACCTAACGACTGGCCAAAAGGGAGAAGTGAGCTCTGTTTCCCGGAGACCCTACCAGTAGACCCAAGGACAGCGTCGTGGGTGTTATGGAAACTTTACTATTATTGGACGAGAACTTGTATAGGGGCTTCTATTCGATACTGCATAATTACCGATGGCAAGAAATTTCACTAACGCCTAATGGCGACAACAGCTTGAACCTGGTACTTTCACTTAGCAAGGACGTGCGACTTGAAACCGCGTGAAATCAATTTAATGAGAGGCCTTTCGAGTTTGTGGAGGGGAGCAAAGTTTTTGATAATTGCTCCTCACTTTTTAGAGATGAAAAGTCCTTTGGGCAGTCAGAAATTTCACTTGTCTCAAAGGAGGCTATCTCGATGCAGAATTCGAAAATTCAAAGCTTTGTAAAGTGTGTTGCAAAATTTCAAATTTGCATTGTTTTCTTTAGTCATTACTTATGTCTATAGATACCGTGCGATCGATGTCCATTGCATTGATTGATTCTCTATATCGATTTCCCCAGGGGGGGGGGGGTACTGCCATATATGGGCTATATAGGTATGTGTCGCTGTGAAGGGTATGGTTTTCAAGCAGTTTACTCTAGGATAGGGTATATAAATCAGAGCGTTTGGGTCTAGAGTAGGGTATAATTTTTCATAAAACTGACGAGTTGGTTGAAGATTTTATCTAGACTGAGGAAACCAGGAATTGCCACTCAAAAATATAAAAAAACAAATCGGCAAGTTTAAATTTACGCAAATCAGCCTCAACAGTGTCGATAGATGGGGGGATTTGGGGAGTTTACTCTAGTATGGGGTAGCAAAATTCAGCTGAACTAGCTCTGGTATAAGCCAAGGGTTCCAGGGTCCCAGCGGCACATCCCCACCCAGAAATTCCCAAAGTACCCCCCCCCCGGATCGATTTCTATCGCCCCCGCAGTTACTCTCGCAGAAACATGCCTACTCACTCTTTTTCAGTCTTGGTTTTATAATTGTTCAAGAAACATCTACCGTCTGTGCCTTGGCACGTTTTAAAGTTATTATCATCATAGCATTTCCCGGTGCATTCCCGAGTTGCCTTAAGCCTTTCTATCAAAACGCGGCCTGGTTCACAACCATTCATATACAAATGAGTTTAATTTGCATGTGAAGGAAATCTCGTTTTCATATGAAAGGATGGGCACTGTTACCAAGACCACACTATTTTTAACGATTTGTCGAAGCCCCGGAACGTCCAGGTACAAACATCCGAGTTCAAGAAATCGAAGTTCAGGTTTTCTACGACAAGTACACAAGGCTATGAGAAAATGAAAATATATCGAACTAATCGATAAGCAGAAATTACGAAACTTACCGACTGTGTCGTTCTATAAAGTGTCAAAATACGGCTTGATAATAAACGTCCACTTCAATCATCGACAACTACTTGCGTTAGGCTACTCACACATGACACACCGGACGCGGCTCCGTAATACGTGCAAAACGGTAGCTACAGGCACCAACACTCGCCTTAAGAAATAGGCTAAAGATAAAGCGTCAACTCATCTCCTCCGTTGACTCGAAAGGCCTTCAAGCATCAAACTCCTCATCAATTATCATTTCTTAAAGAGTGTCAAAACAGTTGTGAAATTCATTTGTCACCACAAGCTCTATGACAATGTCAGGAGCCTATGACAATGATTGAAAAAACCTGTTTTAACGTATTGGAAATCGGAAACTCGTGTTTCAGTTTTCGACGTGGAATTAAAATTTTGGGAATTACTTAAGAGGGAGATAAACTTGGTAAACTTGATAAGCTTAATCACCTTCTTTATGGTCCCACTTACCGTGTGATGAAATTAGAGTGAAGACTAACCGAAATCCCCTTTGTTCAACCTTGTCGTCTGATTTAAATAATATTTTCACTTGGTCTCCTGTCACTAGAAAATTTTTGCCGGTCATGTTACCGCAGTAGAAGCTAAACATTGTTCCCATCCCGTCGGTAATTCTCAAAAAGTCTTTGCTACAAAGAAAAGTAAATGATGTTTTAGACCAAACCACTAAACAGAGTGACTTGTGACACTCGTAATTCCAAGTAATAAATACATATTCTCTGGCGATAAGAAGTGTCTTACTGCATTAAAAAAAATTATTGGTTCATGCTTTAGCGTGGATTATCGAATTATGATGCACGCAGTGAGTTTGGAGAGCACGAAAGAAGCGTTAAAGTTGCTCGAGGTGAAAAGAAAGCAACTCTAGCTTCTTGAGTGCACTCCAAACAAAATGATGTGTCCGAGCACTGGAAGCGATCGGGGGAAGGGGGGTACTTCCTATAATGGCGTGTACGGAATGGCTCTGCCCGACAGGGATACCTTTTTCAGGCTTCACGTACATAAAAGGGTAGGAATTTTACAAGGTGAGGTATACGAAAAGGTAGAGAAATCTGCCATTTAGTTATTTCAAAGGGCCTTTAATTAAAATATTTTTAACAGACGCACTTTATGGCTGTATCGTTTATTTTATTAAGCACTACCAGGAGCCCATGATGGGCTCCTGGCACTAAACAGAAATGACAAGATTTCATTCTTCGACGATTCATTCACAATGTGGTCCAGTTATGAAAGCATGTGAAAGGGATACCTTTTTTCAATTAAAAGTATACGAAAGGCTTACCTTTTCTGTCAAATTGGTAAACAAAAGTGTAAGGGGTTGGACCTCGGGGCGGAACCTCCCCCCATAAAGCAGTGAAGCTAAAAACTACCTAAATTGCAATCAATCAGCTTAGAAATCTCATGGGAACCAAGTCGGGAACAAATCCTTAAATTTGGGCTGTTGCATAACCTGAGTACTACTGTACAATGTATGTACAGGAATGCTCATTTGCAAGCTTGGGTGACCTGTGATTATACTATAATTTAGCATAGCCCCCGAGCAGGAATAAGATTTTAGACGCCCCAAACCCTGGAGCAAACACCCACCTATTGTAGGGGGGGGGGGGGAGGGGGGAGGGTGCTGCAAATTAATGAAATTAGTGTTCATCACATCAAAAGAGACATTTCCAGTTCTCTATACAAGTAGAGTTCTGAAAACCTATTACTAATAAATGTAATTTGGACCATCGTAAAGGGAGTTAGATTCACTAAAAAAAGAGTATTTACAAATAAAGCTCAGAAAAGGTGATAAGGTTATGTTCGCATTGGACAAATGCATAGATCCAGAATAGATAGAAATTCATCCGAAGAGTAACGCCATCTCCACATTAGATAAATGTAGCTAATACACCCAATCACAGCTATATCACTTACTGGCAATGTTCACTTTCTTCCACATCAAAATCCTGAAAGTAAATGTTCAGCGACCAACCTTCTGGAATAGGATATGCAGGTGATATATTGTCCGTATTCCTTTGGTAGCTGACAGGATATCCTTCACTGGTCAGAAAGCCAATCTCTGGGCCATATTCTGTTAATACAAAGACGGTTTTTGTAGGTTTGTTCAGTATTACAAGATGCACATTTTAACCAACATGTTAGGGGAATGGACATCCAATAGCAAAGGCCTAGCAAAAATCTCTCCCAGCTTAATTTAAACCAAATTTGATAAGACTTGAAAGATGAGAATTCATGTTTTCGTTATTCGACTGTTATATAATAAAGTTGAGTATAGAATGGCGGATGAAACTGTTCTCATGGACGTCTTCAAAGTTTGGACATCGAGCTTTAGATTTAGCAATTGAGTACTTTTTCCGTGTTTATGTAGCCTTACCTAAACACGTGAGGGGCTGGGAGAATTCGAGATAGGAGTTACTCAAACCCGAGACGCAGGTCGAGGGTTGGGAAACCTTTTGAGAATTCTCTCAACTCCCCAAGTGTTTAGATGAGGCTACGTAAACTTGAAAAAGTACTCTATTGCTTTTATAAAATATTTCTTAAAAATATGTGCGAATCTAAAACGTCACAACCGTGTTTACATATGCTCATCTAAATACACCTATCGACCAATCAATGGGAGTGCGCGTACTATCTCAGTTATTTGATTAAATCTTTTCGCAGTAATTGATTGGCCATTTCTGTAATTCATTGACCCCTGATACCCAGCTTTGTCCAGAAGGGGAAGGGGAGTAAATTGGATTCCGGTTTTTATGGAAAAATAACAGTGTCTCAAACGTTTTGGCCAGGATTGAAGGCATTCAAGATATGTCCTGAAGTGCAATCACTGTATAAGATGACAGTTAAATCAAGATATGCTATGGCCAACGAATAGTCAGAAACCGCAACTGTGTGATAACAATTTGGACCGCATGGAACTTCACTTTAAGTTATACTTTCTAACCAGTCGGTTTTGGTAGTACCGGGGCTTAGCGCAATGGACCCAGAGGGCCATTACAGGGCGTTTTCTCGAAGTTTACCTGGGACTGACTCTCCAGCATTGTACTTTATTTGACAAGAAAAGAGAGATTAGGCCAGAAAGAAATCTCTTACTTGTGAAATTGACTTGGAGTTCTTTCACGTCAGTTCCATACTGGTTGATGGCCTGGCAGGTGTAGTTTCCATCCTTGTCCAGACGGATGGTTGCAATGTTACCATTGGTGGAACTAATCGGTTAGAAATAAAAACCTTTTACCCTTAATATTCATTGACTGAACCATACCTGCTTACATTAATTTTAAATAAATCACATCTTGCTGTAATAGAGTCACAGATTACGTCAAAACATGGTTTTAGTTGACACATTGACACAAATATATATATTTGTGGAGCAAGGTCTAGTTGCGTGGTCAAAACAACCCAAAAACGTGTGATATGTGTGAGATAATTATAAAACATGAACTGTGCATGGAGTTTAAAGTGAAGAAATGATCTTGGCAATAGATTACTATTTAACAACACTAATTTCTTTCATGTTTAGCGCAAATGTAGCTATTACCGGTAGGTGGAAAGAAAACTGACGTAGTTTGTTTCCCCAGAAGTCCTTTCGTGACAGAGTTCTAACAAGTGGCCAAGACGTTGCTTTTAATGGCCTTACAAAATGATTAGTGCGTGTGACTTTTAGCGTGCAGACGCACATGCAAACATTCAGTACATTCTCCGGTTCTATTTATCATTTCTTTTGTCATCTAATGAGACGTTGTTTTGCGAAACGAGATGCTGAAACGGGTGTCTGCTATCTCTTGCGAGGTTGTCCAATTATGGGAGCTTCAATAATTAAGGGAATCATCGGAGAGGGTGAGCAGACAACGATTTCGGGAAAAGTGCAGCTACCTTGTCTTATCGATGTTTGTATCTGTGCCTCGTTCAGTGCGACATCGTAAACCCTCATCTCCGCGATTTTCCCTTTGAAAGTATTAGTCCCCATCCAAACATTCGGGGTGGTTTCAATCTCATAACCTTTACCAATGTTTTTCGAGACACTGAAATGTCCATTGATATACAGCGAGTTATTTCCGGTGTTGTGATCGTAACTTGCTGCAACATGAACCCACTTTCCTGCTGGAAGAACCTCAGCAGTTGTTACATCAGTAAGTACTTGAGAATTTCTTTGCTTGACGATTTGATTATAAAATTTGCCGCCAGCAATCCCGACTCCCAATTCAGAACCTCCGTATGTGATTAGTGATCCATCTTGACCTCCTGGTTCAACCCAGCACATTAGTGTGATTGAGAACCGAGTGTCCAGGCCCCCTCTATTCGGAAACTCGATGTAGCTGCTAAAAGTCCCATAAAACATGTACGCTCCGCCTGGTTCGTTGTAGGGTCCGTCTGTAATCGCAACATCTCTCAGGATTCCCTTTGGCTGCCTGTTCTCTTTTTCTGCGGCTTTATAGCGAGCATTCAAAGGGTAGAAGGCGACAGCTACGAATTAGAAAAAAAAAACATTATTTACATCGTCACAAAGAACAAGAAAATACGATAGCAGTAGAAATATTCTTTAGGACAGGAGGAGTTGACCATTTGTATGAAAGTAGATCGTGGACAAAATGTTCGACTCGTCGTTTCGTTATGGCGTTTCATCGTTTCTGCACACCGATACTTCTAGTCGAGTCGTTGTTTTCCGAGTTCGACTCGTCCAGTTCGACTCGCCGTTTTAAGAAGTCGACTCATCGCTCCGTGAATTCGTCTCGTGATCTTGTCAGTTCGATTCATCGGCCTCTTCGACTCGTCGTTTTACGAGTTCGACTCATCACTGACCACATCTGTTTGTCTTCGTTTGCCGTTTTGCCGTTTCGTCGTTTCGTTATGGTATTTCATCGTTTCGATGTGGCGTTTCATCGTTTCGATGTGGCGTTTCATCGACTCGTCCACTCATAGAGGCTATAATTCGACTTACATTACATGAGCTGTTACTTGATTCCATGCACTTATACATGAATTATTTATCCATAATTTGTTCTCTGCCAACTGAAAAATGGATTCTTTAGAGGGTTACCTAGGCCACAGCATAGAATTCGTCTTGAATCGCTTGTATGATCGTTTTCATGAAAGCGGAAATGGGTTTGGATATCTAGTAACACACCTTGTTCTTGATTGTGATGACAACGCATTGCAAAGACGGTTGTTAAGTTTACCTTATGCAGGGGTCGTCCCAGCATAGATATTCCTATGCAACTTTTGGAACAATACCTTGAGAATAAATAATCATACTGCGGAACAAACATTGCTCGACTTTTCTGTGTGTCAATCAATCAATTGATCAATCAAGCAATATGTTTATTTTCCATTTACATGGAGGCACACTAAAGAAGCCTTTACGTGTTACAAATAATTATGTAGTCCCCCCATAATTAAATGACCTTAATGACAAAATATCTAAGAAATTTGGTATGAGGAATAAGCAAGTAATGACAGCTGTGTAGTACTAATTAAATTGCAATAAGCGAAAATTATTCTGATAGTTAAAACTGTTTTAAAAAAGGGATTTTTAACTATGTTTATTGAAAAATACTGTTTTATTTCATGTGGAATAGTGTTCCATATATTAATTATTTTATTTCTTGTTATGAAAACACCTTAATTTGTCCCGTTTTATGTAGATTATCAGACTTCCTTGTATAATGGTTATGAATTCAAGTATTTTCTGTGCAGAAATCATTGAAACACGCTGGGAGTTTTTTTTTAACCTGAGATTGAAACAGAAAGTGTTAACAAGAAAATCTCTAATTTGTTTAGTTAATAAATTCAGTTTTTCAGAAAGTAGACAAGAGGGACATAGTATTCACACTGTGGAACGTAACATCACCTTTCTTTCATTGAAAATATGCAACTCGTCAACATTCATATTAAGCAATATGCAGAAAGTTTCTATGGACCAACAACCCACAGGCCAAAGGTTTGACTCCCAATAACTATGGGAGAAACTCAGGGCTTCGCCGCCAGCGAATTCCCTCGTGGCAGGGCGGAAATAGGCCATGCATATAAGCGCTCTGCTCGTGGGCTTCGCTCGCGTGAGAATAAAATGGCGGATCTCCCACCAAAAACCACTCGCTCACGAATCTCACCAGCTGCGCAGGCAACCCCATGGCAAGAAATTTCACTAACGCCCTATGACGACAGCAGCTTGACCCTAGTACTTTTTAACCTGGTACAATTTAATGAGAGACCTTTTGAGTTTGTGTAGGGAAGCAAAGTGTTTGATAATTGTTTCTTACGTGTTCGAGATAAAAACTCCTTTGGGCATTCAAAAATTTAACTTGATTCAAAGGAGGCTATGTCGATGCAAAACTCCAGAATTCAAATTTTTATCGTTTTCTAAAGTCATTATCTATGTCTATAGATATCGAGCGATCGATATTCATTGTGTTGATTGATTCTCTATATCAATTTCTATCACCCCTCCCCCCAGCAATTACTCTTGCAGAAACACACCTTATAGTTTCTTTTTTTTTTCTGTTTTGGTTTTATAATTGTTTAAGAAATATCTACCTTCTGTGTCTTAACATAGTTAGTATGGTCTTAACACGATTTAAAATTATCGTGACAATTATAAAGGCATAAACTTCATTCAATTGCCATTTCTTACAGGGTGGCACAACAGCTGAAAAACTCATCAGAAATCTTCTGTTTTGACTTTTGCTGTCTGAGTGGAATTTTATGAAGGCGTATTGTCCAGATACAAAAACTGTCTTTCCAGTCATGTGACCACAGTATTTGCCAAACACCCGATTCTTCTCATTGGCAATCTGTAAATAATCTCGGCTGCAAAGAAATGAAACATAAATTAAAAAGTGACTTTCGATAACAACTTCAACCTGGAAACCAGATTCTTCATTCCCCTTGACCAGCACTCGAGAACCGAACGACCCTGGAAAGTACTGATTAGAAATCCGGTTGAATTGTGCATGCCTAGCTGATAATCATGTGCCTCAGTCGGGTGTATAACAGTTGTGTGACTTCTTACAATGTGTTAAGTTGAGTCAAAGAGTGGGTAAGTGTAACCGACTGCTATTGTAGTTTCTCACTTCATTCTCATTGAAGTTGCGTCGAACTATCCACAATTAATAAATTTATACTAGTGTTCTTATGCAAATATCGCAAGTGGTTTGGTTGAGTGACTTTCATTCATTAGTAGAATTCTACTAGTATACTAATGCAAATGCTGCAATCCGATTGGCTGAGCTACTCGTATAGTATCAGCCATTAGAGTGCAGTGGCTGTCGGTCGTCCACGAAATGCGACGTTTTTATCGTTTTTCTGAAGTTTTGGAAGAAATTTTAGATGTAAATGGATAATTAAATTCCTGAGAAGACTAAAAGAAGGACATTAACGGTTTTTTGACTTTAATAACTTGAAATTAGTGAAAAAACGGACGCGTAAATAACTGCAAATTTACCAACGACAGTTCAATGCGTGCGATTTTATTAAAGCATAAAGTTCAATAATGCGTTGAAAAATTACTGGAAACCGTTATTTGCGTTAATTTCAGTTAGAATTGTACTAAAACAATTCAGCCTCATCAACTATCACCTCACAGAAATCTTGAGCTCATAATTAATCTAACTGTTAAATAGAATCAGAGTACGGCAAGCTCTAAAAGTGAAGTGGGGACAAGCCCATTCGTGTCTACGCATAGGACCCATGTTGCAGGGACAGTAAACAAGCAGGTGCACACGAAGAGGATATTGGTTCATTTCTTTGTTTTAGGGGGGACAGTGTGCAAGAGCAGTGCTTACGATGTGACATTTATAAGTGGGGTCATTTTGTTCCTGCTTTATGACCGACGAATTCGACACAACTAAATTTCATGCATCATTTTGCGTTGTTCCCGCAACGTAAATAAATAAGTTAAAAATAAATTACAATATTAAGAGAGAAAGCCACATCAGCCTTAGCTGGTTCCATGCGGGTCCTCTATCCTGGTGGAATTGGAATTAAGAGTGTTAGTTTTTGTGGAGGGAGGAAATCCGGAGAACACGGAGAAAACCCTCGGAGCAAGGCGAGAACCAACGACAAACTCAACCCCAAAAAGGCACCGGGCAGGAATCGAACCCGGGCCACATTGGTGGGAGGTGAGCGCTCTCACTACTGCGCCAACTCTGCTCGCTTTTCCGCACTAGCAAAACTTTCAAACTAGGAAAAATGTTGTCGCAACATGTCAACATGCAACAGTATGTTAAGTTATCTTTAGTAGTTTCACAGTGATTTCCTTCGTTTTACCATGCTCCGAATAAAATATAATAGCAAAAAAAAAAAAGAAACAACAACAAAAAAAAAACAAGGTGTGGCTGACTGGGGCCCTTTAACTTACAGCTATAATTTAATTTCAGAATTTTTCGTTCTTGTTACGATGCGACTTTCACACATTCAGGTTTTGCATTCTGTTGAGAAAGTAATCCAAGTAGCTGGACCTCACAACTTAATAACACGCTAAAAATCAGTACTTACTCGCAAGATATACTATCCTCCAGGTAAAGTTCGTTAATGGTAATATTGATCACCATGCCTTGTGGAATAGGAACCGAAGAAATGCAATCTGTATTATTTGGGTAATCGTTAGGATATCCGGGACTTCTGAGTGTGTTTTCAATCACTGGACCACACCCTGCATGTATCAAAGCAAAGGAATAAAAAAACACAGTTGACACCGACGGAATAGTTGTATTTCCCGCAACTGTGTGTTTTCACTGGCCCTGAAAAGCCCCATTGAGGAAGTAGTCAATTAATATATTTATTTACTTATTTATTTAATTTTAATTTATTTCTCTAACTTTTTTGTTTCGGTTTCAAAACCCTTCCAGAGCCTGAAAAGCCTCTTCAAGGTACCAAAACACACAGCATCCTTCATCTCATTTTCACTCATCACATCTTCTCTTATCTTATGATAAGGATTTTAATTTTTCTATTTGTTTTACTTGGGCATGATTTTGTCCACACCCCATCCCTCTGTAACTATGAAAGCAACGACAACGAAACTGAGAGGATGTATTTAATTTTTGTGCGTCCAGCTTTACTTTCGACAACTTTATTTCAAAAATTCAGATGATAGATCTTTGGTAGCTCGCAATTAGCAAAGCTATCAATGGCGAGCTACTTAACCTAAGCAAGAGATCTATACTATTGAGCTCAAAGAAAAGTAAATAATTATTAAACAAATAAGTAACGGAAGAGAAATTTCTCGATTAAACAGTACAATTCTAACGCAAAATTAGCAAAAACCAGCTCAAATGGTCTGTCTTCAGACGATCGAAAAAACAAAACAAATGAAAAATGCTGAGAAGCACTCGTCATTCGGTTCGTATCTCCCCGTTCACTTCTTTTCTGCTCTTGCTGCCTGTCGGCTTTATAACAGAACAGAGCACAGTTGAGGCATTGCTTATTGAAATAATTTTGGGGGTTAGGTGCACTTTAATTATTTTAAATAGAACGACCATCCGAAAGTCTGCCTTGACGCGATTAACAAGAACTCAGTTTTTGCCAGATTTAATGTAAACTGACAACCATCGTTTAGCCCATATATAATATCTGTAATGTCGATGATTGGTTCCGGGCATTAGGGTGGAGAAAAGTCAGTCATTAAAGATTGGAAAAGAAAGCTACAATGATACATAAGACTTAAGACGGGATGAATCCTGAATACGCAGGTCTACTGTGGTTATGTGTTTCGCGACGTGACGTCTATGAATTAGATTTAGGAGTAGTTAAAGCAAACTAGCACTTCTATAAACCCGCAATGATTACAAAAGAAAAGTTTTTCTTTCTTTTTTTTTTTTTCCAGCAGGATCGAGCTATGGAACAGCTTACAATCGCACTATACAATCGTATTTGTAACTAGCAACGTTCTTTACCTCCCGTTTCGACCAGCTAATATATATTGCTAACTGCAGTTTGCGTAAAATCTTTTCTCAGTTTACCATTTGTATTCTTTCTCATTGTTAAGTTTAGATTTTTATGTGTATGAATAAAGTTGTTTTTGTTGTTCTTGTTAAAGTATTTAAGAATTAAACCATATCACCACAGTTTTTGATTGAATCTACACAGCTTTCTTAAAAGTAGGTTATTGTTATCTTCATTTTACTATTTTGTAACTGGTCCGGATAATAACAATGGTAAAATAAATTTAACGAAAAACGAGATACCAAGAATTTTGAAGTAAAATATGAAATGCCGAATCTTTTACGACCTCTCAATGCGAGCGTCCGAATCATCTTTTGAAAACTACGAGTCAAGGCGAATTTTGTTTTGTCGCTTATTTAATTTGTCCCTCAGTTTCTGGACCCAAAGCGCTAAAAGAATTGTGTCTGCGATTTGCCATATTCAAGCTACAGGACATTTTCGAAATAGGATGAAAAATATATGGATTCAATTTTGATTTCTGACTGTTTTCGTTCTTGACATAAAAAAAAACCCATCACTTTGCTATGCCATCACATGCCGTTACATGTCACGTTGCAATTTGCTTCCATGGAAACTTCAGATGAATTCACAACATTTGGTCGCATTTTCATAAGAACATATCAGAAAGATTATGAACATGAAACAAATGCGTGGGGACAGATTGTCTCCTCCTCGGGGGAAGGGATACATACCCCCTCCCTTCGTCTGTTATGACTTACCATAAGTGTGTGTCGAATGCTAGTCACAATTCAGTATGCATAGGGATAGTTTAAAAAACTCCTGATTCTTACCGGCTTTTATTACGAAGTGCTTTACATCAGTTCCATACTTGTTGGTAGCCACACAGGTGTAGTTACCTTCCTGGTATAATTTACTGCTTGCAATGTTTGTGGTGTTCAACAGCACTGTAAAGTTTCGTAACAATGCTATGTATATCGGAGGGGTTCCAGTGGCTGAACATGGCACCCTGCTACCTGAACCTACTTCCACTGCAGTTAAAACAATCTTGGGGGACACTAGTGAAGTAATGTTTGAATTCAGTTAGCACTGTATTAATTTTATTTAAGATTAATAATTAATAGTCCAGGTTTGACTTAACCAAGACCGCCGAATATAAAGACTGAAGAATCACATATAAAGTGTTAATCTCAATCTAAAGTACATTATTCGCTAACACCAGTAAGAATTTACAACTTTGTACACTGTTTTATCTTGCGCGAGAGCAATTTTTTTGTGGGGTACTTCTTGAAGTTCATTTGATACTAAAACTACACAGATCAATCATTTAGTGACAATTATACTAGGGCCGCGAAGCGGCCTGAAGTTATAATTCAAATTATATGAACAGATGAAGTGAGAAATATACGAGACAATAAATGGTAGGAATTTCCCGGTTAGTGCTTCAAACCACCTTTTAACGCCAACAGAAGGGCGAACCCCCCTAAAGAAACAATAAAAGAGGCTTGGGTATACCTACAAGGCCCTGGGACCTACAATCGTGGGCAGAAGTCCTTGGGACACTTATGTAATGTAACGGATTACCCGCGTTTTAGAACTGAAGTATGTAGAAAACGCTGCTATATCCTTTATAAATGGGTTGCTGTCCCCCCTCCCCACCCAACACAATGTTGAAAATCAGTTGAAATTGCACGTAGTAGTTTTCAACATTGTATGGGGGCTGGGGGGCGAGGTTAGGCAGGTGAAGTTGTATTCGCGCCTGGTGTGTACGCAAAAGCGCCAAAAGTGAAAATTTGTCCCAAGACTTTTGTCCATGATTGTAGATCTCGTGGTCCCATGATGCTTCGGTGGCTATTTGACGCCACGGAATAGACAGACAAAAGAGAGACCCCATAGAAGGGAGGGAAGAAGGGTGGGAAGCTCATATATTTCTCACTTCATCTGTTCATATAATTTGAATTTTGTCCATGATTGTAGCTACCATGGTTGTTGGTTTAAGGTTGTGGCGCCAATAAAGGTGATTAAAGAAGCAGCTGTGATTTAAATGCTGTACCTTTGATCACATAAACTTCATTGGCCCAAGGTCCTCCTTCGCCGCCATACCAACAAGCTGTAGATTTTCCGTACTTGTTGAAGGTCAGCGGAGCAGTAGCACTAGAGAAACACTGGCCACCATCCTGAACTGCAAACATGTGGTAGCCCCGTTTCATTGCAGCCGAGGCGCACTTGGTAATGGGGCTCACTCGATGCCAGTAAGATCCGTCCAAGATAGAATCCTTTCCTTCCAACATTGGGATTGCACGACTTGCTGTGTCCTTATAGCATCCAATAGAAACATAACCTAATAGGATAAGAAATTACATAAAAGATGTACGCTGTCAGGTTATTTGTCAAGCCAGTTGCTGATGCAGTTGATGCTTTGTCGAAGCCAAACTTAAGAAATTTACCACCTGAAATACATTGTTTTGAAAAAGACCATGGAGGTCCTGGTCAATTTTACAATGTTGCTACTTTAAGATCACCTATGGAAAGCCAGTGTCGGTCCAAGTGTTAAAAGAGTAAAACTTTGCAAAACATTGTTTTTTTTCTGCAGCGTGCACCTTGCTTAAAGAGTCCATACGTCACTAATTTGTCGGGAATCTTTTGTCAACAATTGTTGTTGCCATTATTCAATTTTCCCTAATTTCCAGTTGTCAGCTCAAAGAAGTGCAGTCGCACTGTAAGACATGACATAGTAAGGTAGTAAGCCGCGAGCTCACAGATTCAAAGTATACTTAATGGTTTTCTTTTACTGGCTCTTGGTTTTTTATAGTCGTTTTGTTTAAAACTGATGGGGACTTAGACAAAAAAAGGCAACGAACAGTCAAAATGACTAGCTACCATGGTTGTTGGTTTAAGGTTGTGGCGCCAATAAAGGTGATTAAAGAAGCAGCTGTGATTTAAATGCTGTACCTTTGATCACATAAACTTCATTGGCCCAAGGTCCTCCTTCGCCGCCATACCAACAAGCTGTAGATTTTCCGTACTTGTTGAAGGTCAGCGGAGCAGTAGCACTAGAGAAACACTGGCCACCATCCTGAACTGCAAACATGTGGTAGCCCCGTTTCATTGCAGCCGAGGCGCACTTGGCAATGGGGCTCACTCGATGCCAGTAAGATCCGTCCAAGATAGAATCCTTTCCTTCCAACATTGGGATTGCACGACTTGCTGTGTCCTTATAGCATCCAATAGAAACATAACCTAATAGGATAAGAAATTACATAAAAGATGTACGCTGTCAGGTTATTTGTCAAGCCAGTTGCTGATGCAGTTGATGCTTTGTCGAAGCCAAACTTAAGAAATTTACCACCTGAAATACATTGTTTGGAAAAAGACCATGGAGGTCCTGGTCAAATTTACAATGTTGCTACTTTAAGATCACCTATGGAAAGCCAGTGTCGGTCCAAGTGTTAAAAGGGTAAAACTTTGCAAAACACTGTTCTTTTTCTGCAGCGTGCACCTTGCTTAAAGAGTCCATACATCACTAATTTGTCGGGAATCTTTTGTCAACAATTGTTGTTGCCATTATTCAATTTTCCCTAATTTCCAGTTGTCAGCTCAAAGAAGTGCAGTCGCACTGTAAGACATGACATAGTAAGGTAGTAAGCCGCGAGCTCACAGATTCAAAGTATACTTAATGGTTTTCTTTTACTGGTTCTTGGTTTTTTATAGTCGTTTTGTTTAAAACTGATGGGGACTTAGACAAAAAAAGGCAACGAACAGTCAAAATGACTAGCTACCATGATTGTTGGTTTAAGGTTGTGGCGCCAATAAAGGTGATTAAAGAAGCAGCTGTGATTTAAATGCTGTACCTTTGATCACATAAACTTCATTGGCCCAAGGTCCTCCTTCGCCGCCATACCAACAAGCTGTAGATTTTCCGTACTTGTTGAAGGTCAGCGGAGCAGTAGCACTAGAGAAACACTGGCCACCATCCTGAACTGCAAACATGTGGTAGCCCCGTTTCATTGCAGCCGAGGCGCACTTGGTAATGGGGCTCACTCGATGCCAGTAAGATCCGTCCAAGATAGAATCCTTTCCTTCCAACATTGGGATTGCACGACTTGCTGTGTCCTTATAGCATCCAATAGAAACATAACCTAATAGGATAAGAAATTACATAAAAGATGTACGCTGTCAGGTTATTTGTCAAGCCAGTTGCTGATGCAGTTGATGCTTTGTCGAAGCCAAACTTAAGAAATTTACCACCTGAAATACATTGTTTGGAAAAAGACCATGGAGGTCCTGGTCAATTTTACAATGTTGCTACTTTAAGATCACCTATGGAAAGCCAGTGTCGGTCCAAGTGTTAAAAGAGTAAAACTTTGCAAAACATTGTTTTTTTTCTGCAGCGTGCACCTTGCTTAAAGAGTCCATACATCACTAATTTGTCGGGAATCTTTTGTCAACAATTGTTGTTGCCATTATTCAATTTTCCCTAATTTCCAGTTGTCAGCTCAAAGAAGTGCAGTCGCACTGTAAGACATGACATAGTAAGGTAGTAAGCCGCGAGCTCACAGATTCAAAGTATACTTAATGGTTTTCTTTTACTGGCTCTTGGTTTCTTAAAGTCGTTTTGTTTAAAACTAATGCGGGCTTAGACAAAAAAAGACAACGAACAGTCAAAATGACCACAATCGTGGACAAAAGTCCTTGGGACACTTATGTAATGTAACGGATTATCTGTGTTTTAGAACTGAAGTATGAAGAAAACGCTGCTATATCCTTTATAAATGGGTTGCTGGCCCCCCTCCCCACTCAACACAATGTTGAAAATCAGTTGAAATTGCACGTAGTAGTTTTCAACATTGTATGGGGGCTGGGGGGCGAGGTTAGGCAGGTGAAGTTGTATTCGCGCCTGGCGTGTACGCGAAAGCGCCAAAAGTGAAAATTTGTCCCAAGACTTTTGTCCATGATTGTAGATCTCGTGGTCCCATGATGCTTCGGTGGCTATTTGACGCCACGGAATAGACAGACAAAAGAGAGACCCCATAGAAGGGAGGGAAGAAGGGTGGGAAGAAGGGTGGGAAGCTCATATATTTCTCACTTCATCTGTTCATATAATTTGAATTATAACTTCAGGCCGCTTCGCGGCCCTAGTATAATTCTAATTATATTTCACAGACCCCGTTCGAAATACATGAGACAATAAATGGTAGTTTTTTAACGCTGCTGCTAAGAGCAATAAAACAGACATGGCTCCACATAACAAAACATTAAAATTATATATATAAATATTTTATATAAATCAAAACTCAACAGGAGAATAGCTGAGTTTACAAGTAGATCAACTTTGAGGATAGGACCCCAGTAGCAAAGTGTGAAGTAAACAAGGATTTATAGTAAAATGTTCTGAAAATTGAAGACCAGTCGCCATTGACATGATAGTCGACAGCAGGACAAATGCATTGGCAGCCGCTGTCGTAGATGCACCACGCACAGAGTGAGCTTTAAAAATTTGACTGTCTATTCCTGCTGCACTTATAAAGGTTCGTAACTAACGCCTTAACGTTGTAGAAGAGACCAGTTTGTGGGGCGTTTAAAGTTACAGTATACCCTCAGGGGTGTCTCGCGTGCAAGCGATGTAGCGCGTGCAGTTTAAGCTGTAGATACTTAAACCCCTATATCAAATTAAAGCTTATAGAGCTAGCTATCAAACTATACCAAGAATTTTGAAATAAAATGTCGACTTTTTCACGACCACTAAATGCGAGCGCCCAAATCACCTTTCGAAAGCTACACGTCAAAGCGAATTTTGTTTTTCGCCAATTTTATTTTTTCCTCGGTTTCAGGGCCCAAAGCGGTTAAAAAACTTGTCTGCGTTTGGCATATTTAATTGCAGTAAAAAGTTACAGAACATTTTCGAAATAGGATAAAAATATGTGGGGTGATCGTACAAAAATCGCTTTCGAAGAAAAAGCATTTCTATATTAACAATTCCTAGACAAGCTTTCGTTGTTTATATGTTAAACTAGCTGCTGTCCAAATTTGAGGGCTATTGAACAAATTTTCTTTGAGTTATAACTCTTTAAAGTGTCTGCTTCAAGTGAAAAAATTTATTCGAGAAAACAGCGCTAAGAAAAATCTTCTACTTCGCAAACAAACTCCGCCCACAAACGCCTTCAACTGAGTTCTCAGAAAACGGAGCCAATCAGTGTAGGGAAAGTTTACTACCGTTAACCTCCTGGTGAAACTTACGCGCGAATCTCTAAAAACCCTTGTGTTTCGCAATGCGTTCAAGACGCCGAAGGCGGAGAGTTTTTGTGTAGCTCGGTTTTTCTTGAAGTTGGTCTGGCAAAATGGGGAAGACTAAAAAGGATACGAACGCTAGAGTGGCTGAGCGAAGAAAACAAACAAAAGAAAGCGCAGGAAGCAACTGTGTGTGGTCAACTGTGCATGGATGATATTTCAAATGGTCTCAATGAGTCCGACGATTCGTCGATATCGGACTCATCAGAAGAGTCTCTGTCAACATCCCTGTTATTGCTGTCAAGTTCCGAAATTTTTACAGAACCTTTCTTTTCTCTTACCACGAATATTTTGCCCGCCTTATACGATAGCTATAGCTTCATCCGCGTGGCGAACTTTCGCTTCTTCACTCATTGATGTATTTTCATTCGTTCTTTCGCTTTTTCGAACTGGCCCGTGCTTTTAACGTGGTCTATGTTTACTTATAACTTAGTAGAGTTACACCTAATACCAAAAATGCTGGGTAGTCAGAACAACAAGGCTGATCAACTAAGTAGTCAATTCGTGACATCCATACAGGTAATTCCCGCGAACATCGTCTCGTTTGATTGCATACGCGCCATAGGGCTGTCAATCAAGAGGTAAACTTTTACTTCCGGCGTAAACGTAACACCGCCATTTCTCCGCCCATATTTAGCCTTTTTCAAATTTTTTTTTCGGAAATATGAGATTATTCCTCGACCACTACTTTGACCCAAAAATCCAAATTTGAAGAAAATTGCCGAACCGAAGGTATACTGTAACCTTAAATGAAATAAACAACTTATCAGGAAGATAAGACGGGATAACGGGTCGAACGTTCCTGGATAATTTTAGATATTGTCTAAAACAATCTAAGGGACAGAGCTTCTTGTCTTGGTCAAAGCGGGCAAAAAATGCTTCCGCTGGTTTATCTGCACTGCCCGTTTTTCTAGGGACGATGATTTTGAAAGACACTCCTTCTGGAAGGACGCTGCAATGTCCGAGATCCAGGGAAGCCAAGGTGGAAATCCGTTCAGGACAGGTTAATGCAAGCAGGGTGACTAACTTCATATTAAGATAGCTTTAAGTGAAAGGGTGCTGTTTTTTTCCAAAGAAATCATGTATTTAATCATAACATCAACATTCCAGGTATGGGAATACCTGAGCTTTGGAGGACGTTTATTGAGAGCTCCTTTAAGGAACCTAGTAACGTAAGGATGCTGACCCACTGCAAAACTCGTCTATCTTTGGATGAGTTGACGAAATAGCAGAACGAAGGACGTTAAGTGATCGGTATGCTAAGCCTTCGTTAAAGAGTTCTGTTGAGAAAATTAGAATGTCACTTATAGATGGCGAAAGAGGATCAATTTGCCGTCCAGAGATACGACGAGGTGGAGATACGAGTAGCTGCGATGAGTAGATCGGCAAGGTTTGTCGCAATACCCTCAGCTTGGAAACGTTGGTAGAGATGTGAAACACGGCCAAGTGAAGGCGAGGATACATTGGATGAACTCGGTTCAGGTCGGTCGGGTCCGTTAAGAGGGTTGGATCGTTCGGTAGCAGCACTGGCTGAGATATTAGAAGTCTCAGCAGAACCGGCCACCAGGGCTGGGTTTGCCAAACTGGAGCAACGAGAATTAGATCCGTTTGGTCGATTGTTACCTTCGTCAGGGTTTTGGATATCAGATTGAAGGGGAGTGGGTGGGTGGGGAAGGCATAGCCCCGTAGAGGAGCCCAGGTTATAGTAAGGGCGTCTGTGTGGATGGCTCCCGGGTCGGGTCTCCAACTGATGTAATCCGCGAGTTGGTTGGTTAGGCGACTCGCAAACAGATCCGTCTGACAATTCAGCAGAAAAGGCTGAATAATTGTTGGGACCAATTTCCACTCGCTCATGTCCTTGAGACGATGTCTCTTCCTGGGATGTGAGAAGCTATCAAAAGGATGTCTCTTTCCTGACACCAATCCCACATCTCTAAGGCCAGAGTCATAGTTGGGGGAACGTGTACCCCCTTTGTTGTTGATGTAAGCGATGGTGGTCGTGTTGTCTAGCTGGAGAGATACGGTTACGTGAGACTTACCTTTGAGAAAGGTTTTTCAGTAAAGCCAAAAAAGGACGCCTTTAGCTCTAGATAATTGATGTGTTGGAGAGACTCTCTTTGTGACCATCTGCCATTGGTCTAAAGGGATTGATGAACTGCACCCTAACCTTTCTTGGATGCGTCAGTTGTGATGATCATATCCGGCGGAGGAAGGTGCACGGGACTACCGTTTGCATTGAGGGTGTGTTTCAACCACCAAGCAAGTTCTACTCTGGCACTCGATGACAGGGCAATTAAAGCATCGTAAGACTCTTGGTTCATTTGTAGGCCCCTTATCAGATCTGACTGCAAGTGACGAAAGTGTAGTGGAGCTCTCCAAATGGCTGGTCTCGAGGACTCTAACAGGCCTATTAAACTTGCTAGGTTTCGCAGTTTGATACTGTGAGAAACGAGCAGACTGCGACAACAGTCTAGAATTTTGTTGGCCTTTTCTGCCGGGAGTGATATCACCATGCGTATTGAGTCGACTTGGAAACCCAGGAAGGTTATCACTTGTGTTGGAATCAGTAATGAGTTCTTGAGGTTTATTGTAAAACCTAGAGACTGTTGCTGCGTTCCCTGTATTGTTCATGTATTTTTCCCGCGGTTTAGTTCCCGCGTTTAAGTCACGTGATCTTTTCGAGTGTGCATGTAATGGCGAACGTCGGCAAACGTAGTAGTTGTGTATGCGATTCACTCGAAGTAACGACGGATAAGACCGATAAGACGGATAAAGACGCGGACGATTGATGGAATTATGTACAAGCAAACAGGAGCGTCTTATTGGAGTGTTAGTCGAATTAAAGTCAGTGAACTAGAGTGAATCTTGCCTATTGAAACTGAGGGAATTGGAAATTGGCCCTTACAGTTACCTCGATTCGCTGAATTGCACAAGCTGTTTGGAATTTGTTTGGCTTCAAATCGTCGTTCTTCGACCATCGTTGCGTTTCTGTGGTTGGTTTTTGGTACCAGCATTATTTGGCGCTCAATTGTGGTTTCGAGTTCTCCTATTATTGGTGGCGAACACACATGTAAGGTGAGGGTTCTGACACAGCAGTGATCAAGGGGAAGAGAACGGGCAAAATAAGCTTACCACGCTTTACTTCCCTCACAAGTATCGGGAAGTTAAGCGTGGTAAGCTTATTTTGCCCGTTCTCTTCCCTTGATCACTGCTGTGACCAGAACCCTCACCTTACATGTGTGTGTGTCATGCAAACAGTATAACAATAAAATCGCGCGAGCGGTCCAGCGGTTGTCGAAAGTGCGAACAAATATAGGAGCGCATTTTTCGACAACCAATTTTTCGACAACCAATTTCTGCTACCAGAACCCTCATATTACATGCGTGGGCCAGTAAACAGTAACAAAATTGGGTGACATCGCGGGTCCAGCGAAGATGTAATGTCTGTAATCAATATGCGCGGATGTGCCACCTTCACTAGTATATACAAAAATGTGCCAGAAATTTTTTCCTATTGAAGAAGTATATGCACAGTATATACGCCGACATGGCTGCCGCAAGATATTCGTCAGATGTTCTGCAAATGTTCTACGGCCCAATACCGAGGGAGGAAAAAATAAACCTACCCGAACCGTTAGAACCTGATTTAACCGTATTATATGACGGGTTTCAAATATCCAAAAACAATTTCCAAGAATGGCTTCGTGTGTGGAGAATAGATATATCCGAAAGGAATCCAAACAGTAAAGATCTTTTAATGTTTGCAAGAGAAAATAAAGAAAAGATCACCGATTTGGTTGAACAAGAAACCCAAAGGTTAAATAGCGTTAAAGTAAGTTTTGGGTTACAAGTAAAGTTTTCAATAGAAAGAAACGGCGAAACGCAATACATGGAGCACTATTTTAAAGACGACAAAGCGCACGTTTTCAAAAGGAATGATGAGGAACAGATAAAACAAAAATTTGATGAATTCATTGAAACCGCAAAAGGAGAAATAGAACACTGGTCTGAGAAAGGATCAGGATGGGAAGTTGAAAAGATACAGATCGCGTACGTGAATGTTGCACGCTACCAGCCACTTCGTGGAGGGACCTATTTGCCACTTCCAGCCAAACTGGCAAAAAAGAAAGCAATAATCAACGTGCAAAACAGAGACAACGAATGCCTGAAGTGGGCAATCAGAGCCGCTTTATTCCCTCCAAGAGATGGAAAGAACCCGCAAGGACCAAGCAAATATCCGGTTAACGACGGTATTAACTACGTAGGCATCGATTTCCCAACACCGGTAAAACAGATAAAAAAGCTCGAGGCACAAAACCCAAAACTCGCAATAAACGTATTTGGCTGGGAAAACAATTGTGTGATTGTTCATCAGATAAGCAAAAAAGAAGCGAAGGTGTCGCGGACAAACCTAATGTTAATTGAGTCAGGGGAAATTCAGCACTATTGTTACGTAAAAAGAGAAAGCGCGTTGCTATTCGATCAGCGCAAGAACAGAAACGCAAAGCACTATTGTATGCTGTGCTTAACCGGTTTCTCAAGAGCAGACTTGCTCGTGAGTCACAAAAAACATTGCAACGGTGTGAACGGCAGGCCGGCAAGGATCGTGATGCTAGAGGAGGGGAAAAACACCCTTTCCTTCCAAAACTACAAAAAGCATGCCCTACGTGATTTATGCGGACTTTGAGGCTTTAGTCAGAAAGATTAAAGGGTGTGAGCGCGGGCCAGATAGCATGCAAAGAAGCTACTCAGAGAAGACCGAAAGGTACGAGGCATGCGGGTATTCTTACATGGTTGTGAGATGCGACGGTGAAGTTTCAGGGTCAAAAGTTTACAGGGGCGAGAACGCGGTGGGGACGTTTTTAAGCGACATTCTGCAGGAAGAGGAGAAAATAAGAGAGAGTTTAACCACACCAAAACCGATTGTGATGACATGGAAGGACTGGGAAAATTTTAAAAAAAGCAAAAGATTGCCACATTTGTAACAAAAGTTTGATAAAAGACGAATTCTTAGACTCAATACCCGTCTGCGACCATGACACAGGCCGTTATTGCGGCCAAAGTCACAAAGATTGTTATTACGTGGCACTAAAAAAAATAAAATTTGTTGGGCCAAAAAGAGAAAGAAAAGAAAAAGACAAAATTGACCAATGGATTGCAAAAAATCAGGAAACATGTTTGTTCTGCGCAGAATCTTTGATGAAGCAAAACTACAGAGACGCAGCTGCAGAAAGAGGTGAAATGCGTCGCCAACAACATGGAGAAATACATCACATTTTCGGTCGGAGGTCTGCGTTTTATCGACAGCTTAAACTTTTTGCAAGGAAGTCCCGATTCACTTGTAAGCGCAACACCGAAGGAGTCGTTGAAAATAACATCAATGATTTCGAAAGGCAGCGACCTACTTTACAAAAAAGGGATCTACCCTTACGAGTACATGGACTCATGGGGAAGATTCGGCGAGACAAGGCTTCCGGACAAAGAGAAGTTTTACAGCAAGCTGAACGACGAGAACATAACAGACGAAGAGTACGAGCACGCGCAGGCTGTCTGGGAGGTTTTTGGATGCAAAACACTGGGCGATTATCACGATCTTTACGTGAAAACGGACGTCGCGCTGCTGGCGGATGTTTTTGAGAACTTCCGAAACCTATGCCAAGAGCAGTACGGGTTGGATCCGACGCATTATTACACGTCGCCAGGCCTCTCTTGGGACGTGCTCTTGAAAAAAACAGGGGTCGAGCTTGAGCTCTTCACAGACTACGAAATGCACCTCTTCGTGGAAAGGGGGATGCGGGGTGGAATTTCCATGGTAAGCAAGAGGTGCGCCAAAGCAAACAACCCGCAAGTACCGGACTATGACCCCAGCAAGCCAAAAAAATACATCACCTATCTCGACGCAAACAACCTTTACGGATGCGCAATGTGCAAACCCCTCCGAAAAGTGGTTTCAAATGGAAACGTGTTATGCCAACAAAGGAGGAGATCCTGAATATGAGAGAGAACGAGAAGTACGGGTGGATTCTCGAGGTCGATCTCGAATACCCGCCAGAACTTCACGAGGAGCACAACAGCTACCCCATGGCGCCGGAGAAAAAGGTCGTGAAAAAAGAGTGGATGTCGGACTACCAAAAAAGGCTGATGGAAGACCTTGATTTGAAACCCCCAGACAGCAAGAAGCTGCTGCTGACGCTTAAGGACAAAAAGAACTACGTAGTACATTACAGGAACTTGCAGTTTTATCTGAAGCAGGGCATGAAACTGAAGCGCGTGCACAGGGTCCTTGAGTTCGAACAAGAATGCTGGATGGAGCCGTACATCCGGATGAACACAGAATTTAGGAAGAAAGCGAAGAGCGACTTTGAAAAGAATTTTTACAAGCTAATGAATAACTCAGTTTTCGGCAAAACCATGGAAAACCTGCGTAACCGTGTTGACATAAAAATAGTGCGCAGCAATGAGACGGACAAAATAAGGAAATTAATCGCCAGCCCTTTGTACTCAAGGCATGTTTTATTTTCAAACGACATGGCAGGAATCGATATGCGAAAAAGCAAGCTGCTTCTCAACAAGCCGGTCTACACGGGGATGACGATCCTTGACAACAGCAAGATCCTGATGTACGACTTCTTTTACAACCACTTGAAAAAGCAGTACGGCTCAAAGTGCGAGCTGCTATACACGGACACAGACAGCCTTCTTGTCGAGATCGAAACAGAAGACGTCTACGAAGACATGAAAAACAACATTGACCTTTACGACACAAGCGACTACCCGAAGGATCATCCACTCTACTCAAACGTTAACAAAAAGGTCTTGGGCAAGATGAAAGACGAGTGCGCCGGAACCCCCATAGCAGAGTACGTGTGTATGAGACCAAAAATGTACTCTATCTTGAAGGCGGACGAAAAAAATATCAAAAAAGCGAAGGGCGTAAAAAAGAGCGTTGTCAAGAAACAAATAACGCATGAAAATTACAAGGAAACGCTTTTCGGTGCGAAGCAGCAATAGCATGGAATGAACATTCTTCGAAGCGAGGGACATGAGATCTACGGCATGCATCTGAACAAAATTTCGCTTTCGCCGTTTGATTCAAAACGATAGATAGATGAAGATGGTATCCATACAAAAGCTTACGGGTACACCAGCTTTGATATATTGCCTACATTAACAGAAGATGAACTTAGAGAGTTGGAAGCTGAAGTTTCAAAGTTGCTCAGGGGGTAACTGTGTGTTTGGAGGGACAACGAGCAGCTCTTCACGAACGAAGCCGCGCTTGGGGCCGTCGCGCAGATAGTAGAGAACGGGTTGATCCGGTTTGGTGAAAGACCTTTCAATGATGTAAACTTTCAAAGACCAGATTGGGTCTGTGGCTCTTTTCACGCCCCCTTCAAGCTCGCCAGGCTGGTAGAGATAACGAACTTGGACAAGAGAGGGGAGTATTTTTTCGCTTTTTCCAACAGGCCTCGAGTTAGGTGTCGACGGCCTTGCATAAACATATTTTTCTTTGATGGCAACGACGGGTTTCTTGCCGATAAGGTTTGTGACCTCGTTGTTCAAAGCCGAAACAACTTCAGGAAGTCTTTTCACCCAGGCAGTGGACCGCTGGCCCTCAAGGAGGCGCATTTCCAAGGCGTACTGGTGTCCGAACAAACGCTCAGCCAGGGTGCGGTTGAAACGGTAAACAATAGCCTGGTCGCGGTGAATGTCAACGCGCCCGCGCCGGATAAATGTTTTGTGCTTTTCCATCTCTTTTGCGACAGCGCCCATTAATTCGCGCCCGGGATCAACCTGCAGCATTTCAGGCCATTTGAGAGGCGAGCGCTTGTAAATCTTCTGAAAGGCCTGGGCGACCTCATCAGAATTCTTCGAAGTCAGGGGTTCGGCCTCTTTGTAGCGGCTCGCCACGTCAACAACGGTCAGCGCGTATTTGTAAACTTTGCGGCCACGAGGGAGCTTGTCGTGCGGCAGAAAAAGAAGGTCCGCCTGGTGGACCTTGTTGGGTGTGGGAACGTCGAATTTCGGTCGAGGAATTCGCCTCGGCGCGGAGAGGAATATCTGCCAAAGCGCCTGCCTGATCAGCCAATTTTTTGCGGCTTCTTCAGGTACCTTGGCTAAACTGTAAATATAGCTAAATATACTGCAAATTGTCGCTTTTTTGTCTTTTTTTTTTTTTTTCAGTTTTCACTAGTTCTAGTAACTGTAGTAAAAGTTTGTAGTAATTGTCCGCGATTAAAAAGTAGTGTAACGTAAGCGGTTTAAATAATACTGTTGTTTCGTCAAGCATTGTAATTAGAGCAAGTTGTAATTAGCGTAAGTAGCTGTATTGTTGTAGTTTTATACGTAGTTTTTTGTAATTAATAATGTAAGTATGCGTGCTGTAAAAAATAGATAATTAACAATAATAAAAAAAAAATAATAAAAAAAAAAGGTACCTTGGCGGCCTCGGCCAATTTTTTGATCGCGGCGACACCTTTCCAGTAGCCCCCGGGGCCGTAGTATATCTTTGCGAGTTTGGCGTCCATATAAGTAAGGCGTAAAGAACCGGAACCGGAAAGGAACCGGAAGGCTGCGTGGCCCAGAGCGAGTGCCCCGGCGCCTACGAACATGAGTTCACCCTTTTTCTGCTGCTCGCTTGGCTGATAGAAATCTGAGAACTTGGGCTCTTTGGGGGGTGTCATCTGTTCGTCAGGATGCGCCTGGTTGTAGAGTTTGAAGGCATAGTCGGTGTTGGTGAAGTTCTGCTTGGCCTCTGCCTTTATTTGCGCGTTGGTCGCAATCCAGTCGAGAAGTTTGGTGCGGTCGCGCGTGTATTTGGCGTAAGCAGCATTGTAAGCCTCGAGAGCTTTGTCGTGGCGCTTTTTTTCTTCAAGCGCAGCTTTGTCGCCCCCGCCAAGCGCCCTCGCCAGATAATTGCCACTGATAAAAGCCGCGGCGTTCACCACAGCCCCGTCAACCATAATCGCGATGCTCGCCATGGTGTTATGTAGCAGAGTCTTTTTTTCAAATCATTAATTTCTTCTTGTCTTCCGCATGCATTGCCGCTGTGGTCAAAATCCAGTCGAAAAGTTTTTTGGGTTCGGTCTTGTATTTTTCTTTAGCGTTGAGATACATCTCGACTTCTGGATCGTATACTTCTTGAGCGTATACTTCTTGATCGTATCCCAAATACTCCAAAGTTTTTGGCAAGTTTGCCACAACCCAGTTGATTATTACTTCACGTTCGAGAACAGATTCATCTAAAGACTCAAGAAACCTCTTTACTTCTTCATCGTAGCTCTTTTCCTTCTCTCTCGCGTTTCTCGAAATAGTCTCGCGAATATTATCCCCGATGCTTACAAGACTTGCCATAGCGCGATATAATAATAGACTTTTTTATTCAAATAAAAAATTTCAAACGCTGACGGGGAGGATTTTTTGGTCCTCGAGGTACTTTTTGAGCGCAATGCTGCCCGCCATGACGGCGGTGAACTTCACGTAATTCATCGGGCTGCTGCTGGGATCGGAAGTGAAATTCTCTTTCACAACCTTTTTTGCGGCCCAGCCGATGCCAGCGGCCAAGCCTGTGAGAGTAGCGGCCTCCATGATTGTCTTAACAAGCTTGTTGTCGGACATGATGGCGGTTGATATAAGGGAACAACAAAAGTTTAAAACAAAATTAATCTGTCCTCCCCGCGTCCTTTTCTGCGCACTTGGCACACAACGCCTCTTCTTCTTCTTCTTCTGCAACCTCGCCGTCAAATGCTGCACTCAAAAGATCGGCGGTCGCGCAAATGACCGTTTTGTTTAAGTCGTACAACACATTCGAGATAGCAAAAAAGGAGAAGAAACAGACGAGAAACTTGGGAGCATCAACTGTGAACATGTTGATATATTCCACTCGGAAAAGTTTAAATCATTTTTTTCAAACCTTTTGGCTGTGTCGCGCGAGCGGGTTCTGGCACAACACGCGCGGGCTCAAGCGCGGGCTCCGGCGTTTTAACTTTGATTTTGTCGAATGCGGGCTTGGCCATAGCCTTGCTGCCAACAGCAAGCCATTGTGTAGTGCTGAGGCTGCTATTCTTTTCTCCGCTGCACTTTGGGCTTTCGCCTTCTGTAGTCGGGGCTCGCTCAGGGGCCTCTGTGGCGGCTTTCGCCTTATTTTCCACGAGATAAGCCTCGGCCGCTTTCTTCTGTTGTTCCCGTGTCAGCCGCGTTCTTTCAGCAACCATTTTTCCAGCAGCCACACGCTTTGGATTTTTTACGTGCTGCGTAGTTGTTGCAGTCGCAGTTGTCGCTTGCTGTGTGATATCGCCGGCAGGTGCTGCCTGGGTCTCGACCTGAGGTGCGCTCTCGGATTGTTCGGTAGACATTCTGAAACAAATGCGTATTCTAAGCAAATGACAAACGTTTAATTAATAAAAATTTTTTGACAGCAACCCCTCAGCAGTTGTTGACGATCGGTTACCAGTTATTTTGCAGTTGCTGATCCCGGTACTTCATCAACGCCCTCAAGCGGATAGCCGTATTCATCACGAGAAGGGTGGATCTGCTCTGACAACTGTGGACTAAAATCAATATGTTTAGTGGTGATGAACACCGCGTTGGCCGCAGCAAGAAACCGGCCGCACTTCAAAGCAAGGTTGCCGGCCAGATTGGAGAGCTCTTTGTTCAAGATGTAGTCGTTTCTGAGCTCTTTTCGGTAAGCGTCGATGTCTTTGATATTAACGGACATTCCGACCGCTTTGGATACAAGAAAAATGAAGCTGTCGATCAGGCTTTCTGTTGTCTTTGAGCCCACGTACGTCTCATAGCGTTTGGTGTATTTCTCGACCTCTTTGTCGCTCAGGCGCTTCACCTGCTCGTGGGTTAGCTGCACTCCGATGGCCTCTTTGGCTTTGCCTGTGGACACCAGCACGGCCAGCTGCTCGCAAAGAGCGGGAATGTCAGGTCCGGGGGCGGTTGGAACCATGCCACCCGACGGCTCGGGATCGGGCTCGGTTTGAAGAAGGTTCATAACTTCTGCTAACGCGGCCTCTTCTTCAGCCGTTGCGCAACAATATATACAGCTTTCATTTTTTTATTCAAAATAACGTTACCCCGTAGGGGTGGCGAAGCGCGAACACGAGGTAAGAGAACTTTCGCTCTTTCAACTTTGAAACCAGACCTTTGTACTCATCCAGGGATAGCTCGCCAGCGTAGTCCTCGAAGATGGATTTCGTCGTCTTGGCCGAGGGGATGTAAAAGAGGACGATCGCCGCCACGTTCTCCCGGAAGGAAGCTGTTATGCCGGTCATCTTCTGGGTCAGCGCCCAAACGCTGATGCCCATATGTCGGGCAGAAAAGGCGAGATTCACCAGCTCGCCTGTACGCCCTTTCACATCTTTGGAGGCCGCGCAGTCGTCGAGGATTGTGAGCGTGTTGGTGCCCTCGGAAAGCCATCTCATGAGCTTCAACCACTTTTCCACGGCGTGCTGCTCGCAGACTATCACATCCATTCTTGGGTCGTTTTCGCCAAGCCGGTGGTAGGTCTTGTTTTGCGTGAACGTCGGGCAGATGAGCACGATGTAGTCGAACTTGAAGCGGAAAGGGCCGTAGATCTGGTCCACCACGAACCTCGATTTGCCTGAATTGGTCGGCCCAACAATGAGAGCGTTGAAGGGTATCTTGCTTGGGTCCATGTATATTAAAACTGTACAGATTCCAGCTGTCTGTCCATAAGGTTGAACTGGGAGTCGGAGATGACGAACACATGGCATTTCACGTCGCCTGAGCCTTCGGCTTTCCGCTGAATTTCCAGCTGGACCCCGTCCGTACTGTTCACGATCCGCGTGCCGCTGCCGTGCATTTCTTGGTCCGCCATGGAGCGCATATCAATCACAAGCCCGAACTTATCATCGGTGTAAAACTTTGTCATATTCATGTGCTCCGTTTTATTTTTTTCTTTCCTAAACAAGTTGCGGGCCTCTTCTCACATGTCCTTGCCTTCGATGCCGTTGTTGTAAAGCATGTTGGCGCGCCGTTGACCGTGACGCTGACTTTCGTCAGATCGGGGAAGACGAATTTTTCTGAATCTCTGGCGCCCGCAGTATACGGCTCTACAAACAGGAGGAGGAGGGCTTTTAGCGACCTTCTCTGGGCGTTGACTTTGATGTTGATCCTCGCGTCAGAGCATTTTTTGAAAGACACCTCTTTGTCATGCATCACGTGGCCGTAAGCGAACTCTTTGCCGCTGGAGTAAACGCTGCGCGCCCCGTCTGCCAGAGTCTTGCTGTGGATCATTTTGTACTCGAGCTGGATGTTTTTCAGCTTGTATTTCAGCTGGGTTGTGTCGGAACCCATGACCATGTGTTTTGCTTCGGCAAGTTTTACTTCGAACGTGAGGTCGTTGTAAAGGGCCTGGGGGTAGAAGACGCCATGGTTGGTTAAGATCTGGTGGTCAAGCCTGATCCGGTACTTTTTTCCGTACAGGCCGTCCAGCTTGTTTTCAGCGTCGACGCCCGAGGTTTTCTTGTCTCCCGCGTCCGAGCGGATCTTACATAGATCCTCGCTCTGAATTCCTTCGAGAATCCTGTTGTCGCGTTCTTCCTGCGAAAGAAAAAGGTCTTCGAAACTTTTGTAGATGTCATACCCAACCGTGTCTTGCAGGACAGTTCCCGCAAACTTCACTACAAGCCTGTCAACGAGCGCCCGCGTAACGTTCTGGACGAGGAAGTTGTTGGCGTGCCCTCCAGAAAGGTCGATGTCAAAGACAAGCGCTAGCGAGCCCGGCACCAGAACCTCGTTCTCGTTCAGCTTGGGCACGGAAATGTACAGCGTGTTGCCGGGGTTGGCTTCAGAGGGGTAAAGGTGATCCGATTGACCTCACGCTTGGCCTTCATGGCATTTAATGTCTTTTCGTTGTGCGTTGGGCGAAGGTTCTCTGGCACTGACATTGTATTATAATACACCGGCGATTATTTTCTTTGAAATATATCGCTATGTCAAGAGGTTAACAGAAACCAAACTTTTGACCCAGGCGCGGCATCAACTCCCTACCAACCTGGCGCTCCCTACCACGTGGGTGAACAAACGGAAATGCATACTATGCAGCACGAGCAGTCCGGCCTGCCCGACACTTCTTATGCCGAGACATTTTTTTTTGAAGAAGATATCCCTTTGCTTGAGCCATATTCGGAACAGAAAAGTGTTTTAGACCGGTTAAAAGCGGTATTCCCCAAATTTTCCACTGAAAAATTTGCAGTTATGAAAGGCACCACCGGAAAAAACAAGGGTAAAATTGTTGCAATAGGTAAGAAAGGGGGTGAGTACAAGATTATGAAAGATGACTGGACAGGCTTCACGAAAAAACTTTTAGACAGCTTCAAAGATGAACTTGGGCCTAGTGCTGCAGATATCATAGCTGAAGACCGCGACACCATCAGAGAACAACGCCAAAGACTGGCAGATGCAGAGATCCAACTACAACAGACGGAAACACTCTCTTCGCAAAGGGAAGAAGAAAAGAAAGAAGCGGAAGTTCTGAGGTGTAAAATCGAGCAAACTAATGCTCAGATTGATGCCATTCAGGATCAAAAAGGTTCGAATCTTGAAAGCGAAGCAGAGCTGCGCAGGCTAAAACAACTGAAAAAGAACTATCAAACCGATCTTGAAAACAAGAAAAAAGAATTGGACTCGCTTACAAAACAAGCAAGAAACAGAGAAAAAGAACAAGCCAAGGTTGACAGACTCAGGGCCACCCTCGCAGCAAAAGAAAGCGAAACAAACGCCATGGAAGAAAGGCTCAACCAAACAAAACCGTTGGACGACCTGAAAGAGCAGGAAAGCGAGCTGCAGCGCTAAAACGAGGAAGACCAGGCAATCATCCAAGATGAGAATGCTTCGCCCTCCGACAAAGAAGATGCAAGAGAGAGGGTGGCAGAAAGAAACGAGGAGCTCGCGCGTTTGCAAACTCAGATCGCGGAAAGGGAAAGGGGGCGGCCTCTCTTGGAAAGGGTAAAAGAGATCTTCAAAAAATATGGCGTGATATTGACCGCTATTCTTATCGCCGCCGGGACCACAATCGGAGCTGTCATCGGGGCCCTCATCAGAGGTTTGAAAGCCACCGGCAAAGCTTTGGGAAATGGCCTCAAAGATATTGCTGCGAAACTTGGTTCTCTGCTGCCCGAGCTGATTGGCTCGATTGTGAGCTTCCTTTTCAAAGCTGCGGGCCAAGTCGTCGGATTTCTGGCCGAGCATACCTGGCTGCTTATTCTTGCCGCAGTGGCCTTTTGTTCGAAAAATATCTTAAGAAGCGGCGTTAACTTACCGCCAAGCCATGAACAGTAAAGCCGATAATCCAACTACACCGATAATTACTGCTGTTTTGTTTATTTCGTGTTGCGGTGTTTTATCAGGAGCCTTGGGCTCTATTTTTTGCGCCGTTGGCTATGCTTGCTGAGTTTCGGGCGAAGCTGATTTTTTCGATTCGGCTGTTGCGGCTTTGTGTATCGGGTTGGAAGGATGGTTGTTGGGCGGGTTAATTTTTGACGGGCCGCCTGCCATGAGTTTGAGCGCAGCTTTTTTTGTCCCCGGGTTTACCTCGTTGTTGACCCCAAGTTTCATCCCCGAGACCGCCTGTTTCAGCTTGTTGTTGTAACCAACCGTGCTTACGGTGTTGATTATCATTTGCGCGGGCATGAGCCAGGCCATGGGGGCCACAGCGAGATTGAGCCTGACCTTCGCTTGATCCACCGCGAGCTGGTACCTTTGCACGCTCGCGGCCAGGTCGGGCTGTCTGATCGCGTCTTCCACCAGCACTAGGAACTCGCTCTGGGCTTCTCTCGCTCGACCGCCAGAGCCGAGAATGCTGCTGCGGCCGTTGACTTGCGCGCCCAGGGTGCGGTAAACGAAAGCCTCGATTGACTGATTTATTCGCGCCAAGCCCGCCTGCGTCAAACCTGATGCTGTGTTTGGCGCGAACCAGTCCGCTTGAGCATCAGAAGCGGCACCCGGCTCGATGTAATAAATCAAGTCCCCCTTTATAGCTTTCCCGCCTTCATCACTGAATTTGTTCCATCCCGGGTATTTATAGGCAGTTTTCGACGCGCCGGACACATAGATGTAAATGCTTCCCAAACCGTGGTTTTTCCTGTGCGTGAAGCGGAAATCACTCGACGGATCTATACCGAACTCGTTGCATAGCCTTTTGTACGAAGCAACGTCATAATGATTATTCATTTGGCTGAAAGTCGGGTCTCCCGGCAAAGCGCTTATGCTCTGAATACCTCCAAGCTGGTACAAAATGCGCCTGACGGTGAAATACACGTGGAATTTGTAAAAAGCTCTTATCTGCGGGGGCAGTTTTAGCCCGCTGTCAAAGATTTCGCGAGAAACTCCACATCCCTGTGTCGCGCAGAAAACCGCGAAGTTGAGCTGTTGCGGCCAATATTTCATGTCAGGCCCTCCTAACCAGTGTTTTCATTCGGCTCCAGAAGTATGCCTCAGGTTGGTTTTTCGGAATATTTCTCTGAATTTTGTCGTGAAATATTGGTCAGGCGTGACGTAGATTTGGATTGCGTCGTTGAATATTTTCTTCAAGCTTGGCGCTTTTCCGTCGAAAGGTACCGCAGGGATGGGCAGGGAAACTTTGAACCAAGTGGCGACAATTGATAAGGAAAACCCCCGCTGTCTCCCAAACCGAGCGTTTCTTTCATTTCCGCACTCCAGTATTTTCTGTCTGAGCCGGAGACGCTTTGTAACGAGCCTTCGCTTTCTTTGAAAAACACCTCTGCTGTTGCGTTGTTTTTCTCGTCGATGTTTTCTTGCGAAACGAACCGGCTTTTGTCCGCTTTTGGAAAGTGGTTTATAAAATTTGTCCACGCCTTTGTCTTAGCGGCATCCGCTTTTTTCAAAACCTCAGGAGAGTTCCACAAATTCTCCATCATATTTGAACACAATTTTGTTTGTTAAATATAAAAATGGTTGTTCTCACTATTGTCACGCAACAGAACGGAGGTACAATATCTTTTGAAGAACCGATACCGAAAGTACAGTTCATGAAACTAATATCTTGCAGTTTATTCAACAGCTGGGACACTGAAAAAAGACGGTTCAGGCTCCTTGGGAGATAAAAACAAAGATATAGCTTTGTCAGTTAGTAAAATAACCCCAGGCCATTATAATTTAGAAAGCTTGGCAAAAGAAATGAACGGTCTGTTCGCAAAATATAGCTATAAGTTGGAAACAGAAATAAATCAACCTGCTGGCCAGCTTGTAATAAAAAATTTTGGGTTAAAACCGATTGAACTTGATCGCGATTTAGCCAATTTGCTTGGTATTGGGCGAAATTTGAAGCTTCTAACATTCGTAAAAAGGCTTACAGCTCCAACGACATATTTCATTCATTGTGATTTGATCGACACAGAACGTAATCTGTTCAATGGCAAAAGGTCAGACGTCTTAGCCCTGTTTGATGTGAAAGGGAAGCCTTATGAAAAGGTGAGCTACCAGGGTTCTCCGCAACAGGTTTTGCGAGACTGCTCTACAGGCGAGTTTATAAATAGCATCACCATTAGCGTGAAAGATGAAAATGGCGAACTCTTTGATTTCAAAGGCTTCCCGTTTCTTTTTGAATTAGAGTTAAATTAAATTTCTTTATATACGCAATGTCTTCTGCAAATGTGTTAACACCAAGCGCGCCGCCTGCCGAGAATGAAAGAAGAATCTATCCAAGCCTTCCCGAAACGACAAATGCCGAGAATTTCCGGCTAACTGAGATAAGTAAAATTGAAAAAGAAATATCTGCTGAGGTTGAGCATTACAGGCTTGCGTTGAAAAAATATAAAAAAGCCCGGAAAGCGCTTCACTATTCCGTGGTTGGCCTTGGCGCTGTCACGGCAGCTCTGTCTTCTGGGACTGTTGCAACATCACTCACTGGTGTTGGAATTGTTATCGGCGCGCCTGTTGCCGGGATAGCAGCTTTATCTGGCGCGGTTTCCACTGGCCTGTCCGTTGTCAACAAGAAGCTTGAACGCAAGGTTAATAAACACTCGAGAATCCATTCTCTGGCTATTGCAAAACGTGACTCGATAAACTGCTCTGTCTCACAAGCTCTGAATGATAATCGGGTTTCTGACACGGAGTTTCAACTGATCACACGTGAAATGCAGAAATATCGCCAACTTAAAGAGACTTTACGCTCAAACTTTGCGCAAATACAAACAAATCCAATCAAGCCAGATATTGAAAAAATAAGAAACCAGGTTCGGGACTAGGTTCGGGAAGAATATAGAAAAAAACTTGCGGATTAAAGCACAAATTTGAACTAAATTTTGAGCGAAAAAACACAAAACTATCTCTTAGTGTTTTAAAAAATAGATGATTGCGTTACACCGCGGGAGAAAGACATCCGCAGCAGATTTGAAGCCGAACTGAACCCCTCCCCTTCGAACTGACTTTTAAAAGCAAACAGTTTTGTTTGCATATTATAAAAACATGCTCGTCTGTTTCCACTTGTTTGCGTTTCTCGCCCACGAGTATTTCGCACCTGAGTGACAAAAAAATGCTCGTGATATTACGCGCGACCCGCGATGTCACCCAATTTTGTTACTGTTTGCTGGCACACGCATGTAAGATGAGGGTTCTGGTAGCAGAAATTGGTTGTCGAAAAATGCGCTCCTATATTTGTTCGCACTTTCGACAACCGCTGGACCGCTCGCGCGATTTTATTGTTATACTGTTTGCATGACACACACACATGTAAGGTGAGGGTTCTGGTCACAGCGGTGATCAAGGGAAGAGAACGGGCAAAATAAGCTTACCACGCTTAACTTCCCGATACTTGTGAGGGAAGTTAAGCGTGGTAAGCTTATTTTGCCCGTTCTCTTCCCCTTGATCACTGCTGTGTCAGAACCCTCACCCTACATGTGTGTGGCGAAGGATTTCTTTGTCGAAACTGCAACTTGGAAATTGATTGTTTACGATGTCGATGTGGGATCTTACGAGCGACGATGGCCGAACCACCGCACATGAACACACGGAAACTCCAGATGAGAAGGCGATGCATTGGCCTCAGGCTTATTCTACAATGTTAGGAGCCCATGGAAAAGAGTCGGGCTATTCTACAAGAGAAAATGGAGGGATCGATTCTGTTGTGGAAGATGATGTGAGTGTTTCAGGGAAAAGTGGGAATGGAGAAGTAAACTTGGAATTGGACCGGAATGTTATTGAAAGAAGACAACCCAAGCTAACCGAAAAAGGCAAAGCTTATCGGCTCAGTGAACGAAAAAGGGAAAGAAACAAGCTCAAAAGAGAAATACAGTCACGGTTTGCCAACATTGGAACACTTATGGGACTTGACAAAAATTTGTAGCTGGTCGGTAAGGGATCTATGAAATTTAATGAGAGTTTTAAAGAGTTTGGTGATCTTCATGAGGAGATACAAGAACTTCTTACTGAAGAAGAACAAATACCTGACACTCAAGTGTATGACAACCTCTATACTGAAGTAGAACTTATTCGTGAAACTGTCCAGAAATGGATGATTGATGCTGGTCGACGCAGTCATGAGGAACGGAAGTCTACTAAATCGAGCGCAAAAAAGAGCTCTAAAGTTTCACAAGCGTCAAGCACTTCCCCAAGAGCAAGGGCTCTCCAAGTTAAGGCAAGGCAAGCAGAGTTAGAAGTGAGGATTGCTGAACTTGACAATGTTGAAGCTGCGAGGAAAGAAGTAGAAAGGGCAAGGCTCAGAGCAGATTTTGCTGCTTCCGCTGCTATTAGCAAAGTCTTTGAAGATGCGATTAAAGAAGATGAGGAGCAGTATTTGGGCTCCGATGACCCTGGGCGTCGCATGGACTACACCCACAGGAAACATTTGTCAAGGAAGGGCACAGCAGTCCCAGAGCACATGGTGAATTACTGAACAGAAAGGTGCCTTAAATACAAAGGCAGCAGAATTTACTTTGCCAACCACTCCCTTGCAGCAAGACATTGTTAATAGCAGTGGAGATACTGTGAACCAAGTTGCAGCTGAAGGAGACTCTTACAACATTGCGAAGACCAACTACGAACCTCGAGCAGACTTCTGGGCAAAGATGGAGCTCAGAATGATGCAGCCACCACCTGCACCCACTCCATTTGATGGTGATCCATCTCGGTACCTAAGGTTTAGAGCTAATTTCAGAGATCAAGTAGAGAATAGAGCCTCACTAACTGACAGTGAGAAAATGAACTATTTAATGACTTACACAACTGGGAAAGCGAGGGAAAATATTGAGAACTACCAAGGCCTACCAAATGGTTGTCATCTGGCTCTACAGATGCTGAAGCAGAGGTTTGGACAAAATGCTATGATTGTTGAGGCACTTAAATCTTCTGTTATTAGTGGTCCCAAATTAAGAAATGGTGACAGTGTGGCTCTTTTAACTCATTCCGACAAACTTCAGAACTGTTGCTGAGCAATGATCGAATTGCAGTTAAATGAGCTTGATTGTACTACCAATATGCGACAAATTTTTGACCGTCTACCGGACCCCTTGCAGGCTAAATGGAGAAAGTCAGCTAAGTGGTACCGTGAAAGGACAGGTAGCAAGGAGCCAACACTGAAAGAGCTTTCTGCATTCATTACTGGAGAGTCACAAACCGAGAATGATCCGGTGTATGGAGGATCAAGCACCCTGACGGCAAGAGTTGGCAGTGGTAACAGATCCAAGAAACGACCCTTCATGTTGAAACCAGCGAGTGAGACAACAATTACCACCATGACAACGGAGGGTGCTGTAGCAGATGCTAGTATTAATCAAGGGACGAGAGAGGTCTTACCAGCGGAAGATGATCCAGTGGCTGGAAGTGGCCGGAGCCGAGGTGAAGTTTGTAAGGTTTGCAAGGGAAAGCATAGAATTTCGAGGTGTTCAGTCTTTCCGACAAAGAGTTTAAGTTGGCGGCGACGGTTTGCAAGAACTAATGCACTGTGTTACCGTTGTCTAGCTACTTCTCATGTGAGAAAGAGGTGTCCTGAAAAGAACAGTTGTATGGAAAAGGACTGTGCTCACCCCTTAAGTCACCATTCACTGTTACATGCACCTGGGGTGATTCCGCATGAAGTCAGCGAAACTGAAAGGAATGTTGATCAGAGTATTCCTGCAAGGACTGACCTGAGTGTAGACAACGCAACTATGGAGAATTCAAAGCGAAGTTTTGTGCTGCTGAAAGTAGTACCCCTGTGTGTCGCTGCTGACAATGGAGCCATTGTTTCTACTTATGGTCTGCTAGACACAGCTGCTGTTTGTTCCATGATTACGTCACAACTTGCAGAAAAACTGAAACTTCAAGGTACTACCGAGAAGGTAAGCATCAATACTGTGACTCAGAAGAATCATGACTGTGAATTAGCCAAAGTTAGCTTCCTGGTCCGCCCAGCTGATCAAGATGGACCCTGCTTCCCAGTCCATCATGCTTTGACAGTAGAGAGTTTAAATGTGTCAGACTGATACTGCCCAGATAAGCTGGATCTGTCAGAATGGTCCCACCTTAAGGACTTGGAGTTTCCGAATGTCCCAGTGGACTTGAACGAAATCTCAGTCCTCATTGGTCAGGACGTGCCACAGGCTCACATAGTGCTGCATTACTGTTGGGGAGACAATCCTCAGTCCGAGTCGTATGCATCGAAGACACCATTTGGATGGTGTGTAGCTGGGCCAACAAACAGAAAGGAAGATGACAGCAAGCCAGTTGCACTTTCTGTTTTTGAATTTGACTGGGCTGAGGATGAGTCAACCATGCAACTCCACCAGCAAGTAGAGAAGTTTTGGGCTTCTGAGTCGTACGGATTTGGAAATGATGGTGACAGTGCGAACAGTGTTGAAGACAACAGGGCGCTGAAAATATTGGAAGGGACAACCAGGCTGAAGAATGGGAGATATAAAGTTGGCCTCCTGTGGCGAGATGACGACTGCCATCTGCCGAACAACCGACTCTTAGCAGAGAAGAGATTGAAGCAGTTAAAGAAACGGTTTGATCGAGATCCAGAGTTTGGTGAGCAATACAGAGCAGTGATGAATGACTATGTTGTCAAAGGGTATGCTGTCAAGTTGTCTAAAGAAGAAGCATCCACCACCAGTAACCGCACATGGTATCTTCCGCACCATGGTGTGATCAACCCCAACAAGGCTAAAGTGCGAGTAGTGTATGATGCAGCTGCAGAGTATGGTGGAACCTCGCTTAATAAACAACTGCTCCAGGACCCACAGCTGAACAACTCACTCATTGAAGTGCTGTTTCAGTTTAGGAAGGATGAGGTAGCTGTGGCTTCTGACATTGAGAGTATGTTTCACAGACTAGCTTGTGCAGAGGAGGATGCTTAAGCCTTACGATTCTTGTGGTGGAGTGAAGGAATGGATGAGCCGCCAAGTGACCACAGGATGACTGTCCATTTGTTTGGAAAGGCAGATTCTCCATGTATTGCTGCTTGGGCTCTACAGCGGACAACTATCGATAACAAAACTGAGTTTAGCAAGGAAGTGTGTGATATCGTATCTAAGAATTTCTATGTGGACGATTGCTTGTTTTCCGTGCCCACCACCGAACGAGCAATTAAAGCCTCACTGCAGTTGATACAGTTGTTGAAGAAAGGCAACTTTCGCCTGACGAAATTCGTGTCCAACATCAAAGAGGTATTGGCTGCCATTCCCGCGGAGGAAAGAACTGTCAAGAATCTTGATCTTGATAAGCTCCCCATTGAAAGAGCGCTTGGGCTGCAGTGGAACACTGAAACGGATTCATTTGGGGTAAAGGTATTGCTGCCACAGAAACAGTTGAATGAGGACACAAGGCGAGGATGTTTGTCAACGATAAGCTCCACCTTTGATCCACTCGGCATGTTTGGACCAGTCCTGCTTCCCACTAAAAGAGTGATGACGAAGACTTGGCAGTTGAAGCTCCATTGGGACGACAAGTTACCAGAGGACTTGTTGAAAGGCTAGAAGAAGTGAAAGGAAGAGTCGGTATTCCTTAGTCAAGTAAGCATCCCTCGTTGTTACTTTCCTGGTGGCTGTTCAACCAGCGCGTCATTTCAACTCCACCATTTCAGTGATGCGTCAGAATATGGGTACGGAACTGTCTCATATTTGAGAAAACAAGCTGAGGACGGAATCGTGAGTTGTTCCTTCATCACGGCCAAGAGCCGCACCGCTCCTCTACAGTATGTCTCCGTGCCAAGGCTAGAGCTGCAGGCTGCCACAATTGCAGTACGTGCTCATGCAATGATCCTAAAGGAGATTGATTTGAATATTTCCTCGACATCCTTTTGGACAGATTCCAAGATCACTTTGCAGTACATCAACAATGAATCTCGTAGATTCAAGACATACGTTGCAAATCGAGTTTCCGAGACCAGGGATGTGTCTAAGCCGAGTCAGTGGAGAGACTGTCCAGGATCCCTTAACCCAGCAGATGATGCATCTCGTGGGCTTTCAGCACACCAGTTTCTAAGCAGTGAGAGATAATTTAGCGGTACCGCATTTTTGTCAGAACCTGAGGAAGAATGGCCCCAAGCAGATTTTGGTGAACTGCCAGAGGATGACTTGGAAGTCAAGAACGAGAAGGCCATATTCACCTTGACGGCTTTGGGCAAGTTGCATGAACTACTTGTGAGGCACTCTTCTTGGACAGTGCTGCAGAAGAAGGTAACCTGGTTGTTGAAATTCAAAGCATACCTGCAGCATCGTAGAGACAACAACGTGGACGACAGTGTCAAGTACCTAACAACAGAGGATTTGGAGAGAGCAACCAAAGCCATAGTGAAGCTCGTGCAAAATGAAGTTTATCAAGAAGAAATTGGAGACTTGAAAAAACGAGGGAACGTCAAGAGCTCGAGTGGAATTGTTAGGCTGCGGCCAGTGTTAGTAAATGGTATTTTGAGAGTTGGAGACCGCATTTCTGAAGCACACATTGCACTGGAAGCCAAGTTCCCTATGTTCCCCCAAAACATCATGTGACTCAATTGCTGCGCCAAGCATTTCACCAGAAGCTAGCTCATGCTGTTCAGGATCACATATTGGCACAGTTAAGGGAACAGTTTTGGATACCCAAAGGAAGGTCTGCCGCGCGCAAGGTTGTACGATCATGCCTTACGTGCAAGAAACAGAGGGCAGTTAGGATGGAGCAGATGATGGCCACCTTACCTGCATTTCGTATCACAGCCTATGAGCCATGTTTCACGTATACTGGGGTCGACTACTTTGGCCCACTAAATGTCAAGAGGGAAGATCAGTGGTCAAGAGATGGGGTGCCATATTTACTTGTTTGAACTCTAGAGCAGTTCATCTGGAGGTGGCTACTTCCCTGGCAACAGATTGCTTCATTAACGTTTTCAGAAGATTTATCAATCGAAGAGGTCTACCCAAATGTATTTACTCTGACAACGGGTCTAACTTCGTTGGCGCTGAAAAGGAGATCACAACTGCCATGAAAGGCTGGAACCAGAAACAAATCCAAGACGAACTGCACCAGAAGGGATGTCAGTGGATGTTCCAACCGCCAAGGGCTTCACACACCAGTGGGGTCTGGGAAAGACTGATACGCAGCACCCGTACAGCCCTGAAGGCTATTCTTGGGAAAGGCCTCGTTGACGAAGAGGTGTTAACAACGGTCCTTAACGAGGTTGAGTTGATTTTAAATTCCAGGCCGCTTGCTCCTGCCTCTGATGATCCAAACGATTGTGAACCTTTAACCCCCAACCCCGTGTTGCTGCAGAGACCTGTCCACACCTTAACGCCGGGATCCTTTGTGAAAGAAGATGTCTTTGTTAGAAAGAAGTGGCGACAGATGCATATTTTGGCTGACCATTTCTGGAAGAGATGGTTGAAAGAGTATGTTCCAGCCTTACAGGAGAGACAGAAATGGGACAGACCCCGCCGAAACGCAGAAGTTGGAGATCTTGTGCTTCTTGTAGATGAACCGTTGCCAAGAGGGCAGTGGCGCATGGGCCGAGTCGTCAAAGTAGTTCGCGAAAGAGATGGGTTTGTGCGAACTGTGGAAGTCAAAACCGGAGCTGGTGCGACCCATACGGAAACTTTGCTTATTGGAAGAATCGAGAATTCTCAGCCGTGATTGAGAGACACCGTGAACAAGGACATTGACATTGATATTGACGCTTGTTATTTAAATATGTATGGGAATATGTATTTTTCCCGCCGTTTAGTTCCCGCGTTTAAGTCACGTGATCTTTTCGAGTGTGCATGTAATGGCAAACGTCAGCAAACGTTGCAGTTGTGTATGCGATTCACTCGAAGTAACGACGGATAAGACGGATAAGACGGATAAAGCCGCGGACGATTGATGGAATTATGTACAAGCAAACAGGAGGGTCTTATTGGAGTGTTAGTCGAATTAAAGTCAGTGAACTAGAGTGAATCTTGCATATTGAAACCGAGGGAGTTGGAAATTGGCTCTTACAGAGACTGAAGGAGAGTCACTACCAGCTGAGTATTTTTCACAGCTTCCTCCATTGTTAAATACTTGTGAAATGTTCGTGGCTAGTCTGACGCGGCGTTTCGTCTCGGCCAAGAGACTCTTCAGAGACCTTTAGAATTCAAAGGTAAACTCGTTGAGCATCACGCCCAAAGTCCCGTTCGCAAATTCTTGATGTTGACAGTCTGGCCCTCTATCGCAGAAGGATTCCCAACCGTACGTGCGCGTTCACGAGTTAAATTTATACAAAAGCAAATAATTGTCAAATACTTGTGAAATTTTCGTGGCTAGTCTGACGCGGCGTTTCGTCTCGGCCAAGAGACTCTTCAGAGACCTTTAGAATTCAAAGGCAAACTCGTTGAGCACCACGCCCAGAGTCCCGTTCGCAAATTCTTGATGTTGACAGTCTGCTTTTGTCAAAAAATCTCTGGTAAAAGTAACGTCTTTCGGCAACTGAGGTTTTCCGTCTGGAAATGCTCGTTTACAATGAACTTGTTCAAAGAACGTAGGTCTATCACCGGACGCAAGAAACAGGCGGCTGTAAAAACCATCTCTGGTAAAAGGGGTATTATGTATGGCCCCTTATTGCAATAACTCGTTCACTTCCTGGGATATTAGGAGTGCCTCCTGACCCGATGTTTGGATAATTGGTGGAGACTTTTGAAAAGGAGTTTTGAGGAAACTTATCTTGTAACCTGAAACAAATGAGAGAATCTGGGGTCCGATGTTAGGGTTCTCCAAGACACTATGCACTCTGAGAGTCTGGCTGACGTCCCTTCTGGGGAGGGGGACGAAAAAGCCCGTTTTTTGAATGAGGCCCATGGTAATTTGACTGAGATTTAGAACGGTTTGAATACCCAGTAGATTGATACTTGTCAAAGGTGTCTCCTCGATGTCTGCTTTGAGACTGGGAACTGTTACTACGTCTAGAAAAGGATTTCCCTGTAGTCTGTGCCAAATGTTTTGTGAGATCCCCTGACAACTCGGACTGCTTTGAGGCCAAGGAGGGGAAATCATCTCTAAATAGCCATAATTTTGCATTAGGCAGAGGTAGTTCCGCGAGGTTTGTCGTCGAACGGTTTATGGCTGCAAGGACTCTCTGTCGTCTCAGAATAGACAGCTGAGCATTGGCTGAGCCTAAAAGGCAAAGAGCTTGTTCAAAAGCTACCTTAATTTCCTCATAAGGTGGAGCTGAATCATTTTCGATACAATCATGAAGGCCACAAAGTGGGCCTGTGCATGGCAATTAAGAACGCACACTGAACATTAAACATTTCCTTATCCCTTTCTTGTACAAACGTTTTCACTTTAAATTGTTGATCGAGTTTTGGAGCAGAGAGTGCATCCACTTCAGGAGTTGCCCAGTCATCCAAAATAACAAGAGATTTCTGGTAAGATAAAAGATAATTAGTATCTCCGAAAATTAGTATCCAGAAACTTGGAGAAAGAAGCTAATGGTTTCCGGGAAGTTGACTTGGCAACTGGGTCGAACAGTTCATGATCATCACTAGATTTCGTTGAGTTTTCAGCTTCGTCAGATGTCTTAATAGACTCTGTTGGTGCCTTAGCAGGCGCTACGGGTGCCTGAATAGGCTCTACGGGCGCCTTAATAGGCTCTATGGGTGCCCTAACGGGCGTGGTAGCAGTCTTAAAAGACGCTTCGGTCGCCAAAGATTCGCTAATCTCCAAGCCTGACGTTTAACCAGTTAAAATCGACAAAGCATCATCAAAAGTGTCTGCAATAGTTTCTGGCTGATTTGCTCGGGACTCAAACGTGTCTATTCGGTTGGAAAGACGTTCAATCGACTGAAGAATCTTCCGAAGGGAATCGTTTTCCTCCTTGTGCCGTTTCGGCGGGGACCCTTCATGATGTAGGTCAGGCGACGAAACAGAGTTTTGGCGGGAAGATGGCGACCGAGAGCGAGACCTTTCACGCGACTTGTGTCTTCTATGGGACATGTTCAGTGATTTTAAATATCCTGAAAAGCGACAAATATCACCTAAAAGAAACCTTTGTGTAAAAACACAGACGTATAGCCTAAAAAACGGTGAGAATTTGCAAAAAAGCAGGGCAAAAGCGAAATACTTACCGAATGGTTTGAAGCACAAGGAAAAAAGTCACCGAAGCATTATGGGACCACGAGATCTAGGTCCCAGGGCCTTGTGGGTATACCCAAGCCTCTTTTATTGTTGCTTTAGGGGGGTTCGCCCTTCTGTTGGCGCTAAAAAGTGGTTTGAAGCACTAACCGGGAAATTCCTACGATTTATTGTCTCATATATTTCGAACGGAGTCTGTGAAATATAATCTTGGTCATCGCCTTTTGGTTTAGAAATAGAGGTGTCTAACGTCTAAGCGATGTAGCGCGTCCGGTTTACACTGTAGATACCTAAACCCCCATATCAAATTAACGCTTATAGAGCTGCCTCAACTACCGGAAATCCTCAAATTAACGCCTCCCGTCAAATAAGCGTCCCGTTCGAATGTGCCCCCCTCCTATCAGCCAAAATTTATAATAAGCGCCTCCCCTCGAATAAGAACCCCCATCCCCTCCCCCTGTTTTATGGACGAGTACTGAGACAACAAAGGATGTATAGCTTTAGTCGTGTTCAATCAAAAGCAAGTGCTTATTGACTTATTCAAGCACTGCACATTGCTGTTGCAACGGATGGTAGTGAAGATCTGCTGATTCATTGCTCCAAAGCCCAACCAAGCTTGTGCAGCAGGCCTAGACCGGCTAAAGGGGTTATACTAGTAATACATAGTTCTTCAAGAGAGAGAAAATCCTTCTTAGACCTTTAAGAGACTGACACATATATTACAAAAAAAAAAAAAAAAAAAATATCTGGGAAAAATTCAATAAGCGCCCCCCTCGATTAGGGCACCCCGTCTTCTCTTAAATTTTAAATAAGCGTGTACCAACAATTTTTAAATAAAATGAATTGACGAATTTTTTGCCTCCAATTAAGTGCGAGCGTCCAAAACACCTTTTCAAACGGTCAATGCGAATTTTGTTTTTCACTTATTTAATTTGTCCATCAGTTTCCGGACCCAAAGTACTAAAAAACTTATGTCTGCGATTTGCCATATTCAATTTCTATGAAAGGTTACGGGACATTTAGAAAAAAGGTTTAAAAATGTGGAGTAATCGTAGAAAATCGCTCTCGGAGAAAAACCTTTTTGGAAATAAAAAATTGGCAGAAACGTTTTTATAAAGGCTTTTGTTCTTGGGCCATCGCAGTTTAACGAGGAATAAAACACAAATAGCGGTGATAAACATATTAAACGTTTTTTTTTTTTAGAAACGTTTTTGTTGTTTATTTGTCAAACTAGCTACCGTCCAAATTTGAGGGCAAACGAACAAATTCCCTTTGACTTGTAGCTTTCAAAAGGGACCCAAATGGGGATTCGGATGCTCACGTTTAGAGGTTGTGAAAAATTCGACAATTTATTGTATTTCAAAATTCTTTGTATAGTTTGATAGCTAGCCAGCTCTATAAGGTTTAATTTGATATAGAGGTTTAGGTACCTACAGTTTACACCGGACGCGCTACACTGCTTGGACGTGAGACATCTCTAAAGGTGCTCAATAGGTACATATTCTTTTGAGATTTTGGATGTTATAAAGACTTTATTCCAAAATTATCCTTACAATGACATTTCGTAATGGTTTTGAAATTCCAGATGGTGATACCCTGATTTTGCTATGTTTCTAAAGAAAGTTAAAATTAAGTTAGAAACCGAAGAATCTATAACAAAACAAAATGAGAAAATCGCAACTATCAGGAAAAGATGGGATGCAATTCTAGAAAAAACCTTTGTAGATTTCCTGAAGTATTTCGCTATTCATTTATTGCAAAGAGCTGCCTGCAGTGTAGTGTTTGTTGTGTGTGAATTTTGATGTATGGCAGTTTCTGTCTTATGGAATAATAATTTGTAACTCTGTAAATTGTCTTAGGTAATGATTGTTGTAATGAGTATTTGTGAAACGGGGAACTGTCAATAATAAACAAAAAGAGATAGTGGACATTTTTAAACGTGACAGCGTTTAGGCGTCATATGACGACATGATGTCATGATGTCCCAGTCCCACTCTTCAGGCTTACAAACCAAAAACGAAAAACCACAAAATAATATTTTTAAAAGAGACTGTAAGGGTGTAATTTTACTTGTTGTTACTTGTTATAATCCGTCAAATATTTTTGCTCGCGCGGGATTGGTCTAAACACGTCACGTGACCGAATATTTCCCAGCCAAAACTCGGGATTATATGTACGGCCCCGCAATTGATCCCGACCCGCAAATGATCCCCGTACCGCAAATGATCCCCAAATTGTACCGCAAATGATCCCGGGACCGGAACTGATTTCACCGCAAAAAGTTAGGAATGGCGTGGACTCCATGAAAAGTCTATGAATGGATACATATTTTCTTAAATATCCTAGGTGAAGAAAAGACCAGAACCTCAGGCATACAAGCAGCAATAAAAAAACATTTCTCATACTGCGCAAAATACTAAATTGTCATGTGTCGACTGCATAAATGTTTCGTTTAGGAAACGTACTGCAAAAAGAAACATGAATCTTCGAAGATGCCTCTGCCATCTTATTAACCGTTTGAACTTTTCCCTGTACACTTCTTATACTTGCGTCCTAGATGGACACGGGCTCCCACGAAGGTCTCTAAGATTCCTTCTTGCTAGTTACCGTAGTAAAAATGTAGTCAATCCAATTGGGAATTCTCAGTTGTCTCCAAATTTGAGGATATAGCGAACATCCCGTGTTATCATACATCTCATGCCCGGACCCAATAATGTCATTCAGGGAAGGATCCAGCTAAACTACAAACTTCAAACACAGGATTTCGTAACGTTGGGATATCATTTTTAAAGTTGTGAAATTTGTATTCAAATCGTTCATACTGCACATTTTCGTGCGTTTCATATGATAACTGTTGTATCAACAAATTGTATTATTACTGTGAAACTCAGAAAACCCTGAAAACCAGAAGTATTTAAGGATTATTATTGTGTAGCAAGGAAAAAGCCCATTAAGCGTGAGAAAACTAAACCGCAAACACCTGCGGCAATAGGCCACGTTCGATATATCAATGTTCTAACATGGCTCCGAGGCTTTCAGGACAAACTTCTATGTTTGCTGGTGTTTTCTTTGTATCCAAGTTTCCTTTGGGAATTGAAAACCAAAGGAAACTTAAACAATTTGCAATTTTGACCCAAGAGCCTCGGATCGATGTTAGAATATTGATATATCGAACGTGGCCCATTGGTTGTGGTTTTGAGGTTTACTCGCGTGTCCTGAACTTTATAGTGATTGGTTCAGTACCAAATTAACCTTTTGGAATCAAATACAAATTTTCACGGTTTTCTGAGTTTTCCATAAAAAAAAAAGTTTTACATAACAAAAACGATTGCATAAATTTAAAATCAACTGTCCAAATTCCGAGTCCTCACATTTCCAAATTTTATGGCGAGGCAACCATTTCCGGTCCGGGATCATTTATAGTACAATCTGGGGATCATTGCCGGTCCCGGGATCATTTGCGGTACAATTTGGGGATCATTTGCGGGCCGGGATCATTTGCAGCGCCGTACATATCCGAGAATATTCTCCAATTTTCAAAACTGCGCGTGTTACGAAAAAGTTTTGAAGGATAATAAACACAATAACCTCCATTTGGTGCGAAAATATGCTCGCATATTTGTCCTTGGACATTATCTGTTCCTCGAAGGTCACAGTTTTCCTCGAGCTACGCTCTAGGAAAAATGGTCGCTTCTCGGAACAGATAATGCCTGCCGACAAATATCTGAGCATATTTCTGCGCCAAATGGAAACTATTGTTTATTTATGTTTTCAGGTATGACACCGATAGCACCGATACCTTAAATAATACAGCTGAACATACTTTCAGAGTTTACCTTAGAGATTTCGCTGTGATTTAAGGCGACTCTCTGACTGAGACGTAATCGTAGTTTGGCGAAGTGTAACTACTAAGCCATGCTACATTCGATACATAAGTCAGTTAACAGTTGTCTAATGTGGCACAGATGCTAGTGCTCCATCTTTATTATATTACAAACATTAGAAATCAGGAAAAGTACGTATATACTTACCGTGTGGACCAGAAGTGAAATGTATCAGGAATCCCCTTTCTTCTTCGCTATCGTCTGAGTGGAATTTGATCAATATCTGGTCTCCAGTTAAAAGAATATTCTGCCCAGTCCTATGGCCACAGTACTTACCAACCATTCTTCCGTCATTAACAATCTCTAGATAGTCATGGCTGTGCATAAGAAACGGAAACAATTGGCCGTTATTACACGACTCAGTTAGTTCAAAGGGCCATTAACTAAGATAAAGCAATCAGAGATTTCAATTCCTTTAGCCAAGCTTGGTCGGGACCGTATTCGGATAATATTGGCACTTTTTTTGTACGGACTGATAACACACATATACCAATGACGGATGTGACGATATACCACGGTTTCTTTCATTTCCGCATTTTGTCTAATTAGATCTATATCTCGGAGCAAAGTAACACGCCAACGATGGACAAGATGTCAGGCTGGCAAAGCGGAGAACAGCTTTTATTCTTTTCTATCCCACTGGAACGCAGATGCTTTATATGCACAGAGCTTTCAAAATGGCTCCTCGATCCCTGAAACTAAACGTAGCAGCTCAAACCATGAATTCAGATGCTCTGCTTACTATGATGTAAAGGCATGTAAGGGCCATTTGCTGCAGTTTTGGAATTGAGCAGTATCTATATCCATTACATATAACGCGCCACTATCATGCTTACAATTTCACTTCACAACTGTGTTTAGTTTATCGTCATTACCATTTACACAGTGTTCAGCATACGATTCAATGATTAAAGGGACAGTTGCACGGTTCGACGCATGTGCAAGTTGTGACGTAACCCCACCCAATTCCATAGTTTATAAACCAATCAGATGCGAGTACATAACTCCTTGGTCTGTTCCAGAGTAAACGGTTCGGCCCGAATAACAAATTTGATGTTCAAGTCCAAAATCCCCTTTTTCTGTCTAAATCCGTTTACATCTTCCATAAAATGTGGACACCAGGTCATTCTCCTAGCTCCTTCGTGTAACCGTGTAGCTACTCAAAGGCTATCATTAAGCTTTCGCCAAATTATAGTCTGTGATTTCCGCAATACATCTTGTCGATAGGAAAACGAAAATGTACTTTATGCATGGAGTTTGAACATACGAAAGGAATTTCAGTGAGAAATCACACCTATATCGTCATGTTTTCGTGACTGACCGTGAAATTTTTAAAGGCAAATTTCCTGCAAGAGTCATTTGCACGCTTCCAATTGTTTTATAAACAATGAAATTGAATGATTAACGCTGTAGCTTGCGCATGTGCCGAGCCGTGAAACCCTCCCTTTAATTTGTCAAGAAATTATGTGAAGAGTTTCAATTTATTAACAGATGTTATTAAACAACTTTTCATAACATTTGACTGTCTTTTAGTTGAAAACAGCACATTTATAAAAGCGAGGAACTTAACAGTCCTCTACGCTAGAAACTAACAAGGTTTGATACTTATACAATAATTTACATATTTATCACATTTTTAGTTCCTTGTACTTATTTTGATTGTCCATATTAGTGTATGTTGAGTATAGTATGGGTTTAGATAGCAACTGGGACTCTAGTTCTGTTTCTGTCCCCCGTCACATCACATCCCGTACTATTTTGAATTTATTTGCCCATTTGAAAGTTAGTTGTTTGTCTATTTGAATTTATTTGTTCTTGTATTTTGGTGACGAACTCATTAAACTAAACTATACTAAATTAACCAGAGTTACGTGTGCATCCTCTCCACTCCACCTCCCCCGCCCCCCCGTCAGAGACATTATAAGAGTTCAAGATTCGATCCGAGTTCACTGAATATTATAAATAAGCCTTGTAACTATTTTCTGATGTGTTGTCCTTTGTTATAAAACAAGAACAGTCTCATCAAGTTTCATTCACTCCAATGAATTCTTGACAAATTAAAGGAATTCACAGATCGTGTTGTAGACAGCAGTAGGTATAAATGCTTAAAGTAACAGTTATGTGCTTACTCGCATAATGAGTCATCCTCCAATTCAAAATCGATGAAAGAAATGATCATCGTCCCATTGCGTGGAATGGCGACCGTATAACTGCAGTCCATATTGGGTAGGTATCTGCTAGGATATCTAGGACTTTTTAGTGTGTTATTAACCACCGAACCACATCCTGTTTAAGGAAAGGTATAAATATATTATATATATTACATATGTGTATAAGTTGTCTTTGAGAAAACACATTGCAGGACAGGTATGCGTAGGATAACACCACACCATAAAACACGAATACTGAATACTGCCTAGATGTTTCACCCTAAACCCTTTAGAGGCCGACGCCTAGCAAAGCGCTTATGCTTTGGCCACCAAATTAGTACAGGATAATGTAACATGAATGAATACTGCATGGATGCTTCACCCTAAACCCTTCAGAGGCCGGCACCTGGCAAAGCGCTTATGTTTTGGCCACCAAATTAGTACAGGATAATGTAATATGAATGCATATAGCTACAGATACTCTAGCGTAATGCAACGTCATGATGATGCACTTATTTCATTTTATTGGCCACAAACGTCTTTCAACGATGTTCCCATCACATTTGGGAGTGTAATAATTAAGCAGAAAAATTAACAGTAACAAGTTTCATTAGGTTGAAATGTCTACTAACACTTTGGGTGTCTGTAAGTGGCAGTTCCAAGAGAGTTGCCTAGGGGACCGACCCCACCCCCCTCCTTTTGCCCTTATTAACGACAATACTTCAGGCCCAAACGACCAAAAACTTTTTTGGCCCAGCCCTAATTTTGAGTCCCTAATTTAAAAAGCGTTGTCTTGGCGGCCATATTGACTTTCCCAAATAATAGGAGATGTTTGCACTTTCCAAAAGAAAGAAATAGACCTTTTTATCGATACGGCGACCATTTTGAATTCTATTGTTTCAAATAGCCATTATAGAATGCTCAGGAGGCAAATTAGTTTGTATGTATTTGCCCCCTGGGTATCCCATAAAAGCTATTTGAAACAATAGAATTCAAAATGGCCGCCGTATTGGTAAAAAGGTATATTCGCATTGTTTGTGAACACCAAATATGGCTACCGTGACGTCATGTGAAAACGCTCTTTTAAGAGGTCTGGCCTATCACAGTTAACAACGGCAATCATGTCATTATGACAGCTTTTACATACACTCATAAATGATTTTATTTTATCTCGAATTCACAGAGCAGCTAACCCGTTGTAAACATAAAAACAAGAACTACTATTATGTTTAATTTGTCTACATTATAAAATTTAACTGATCAGTAATCATGCCTGAAAGGAGACTGTTTTCAAGAGGCGTTTGAAAATCTTTTAAATTTTAAAAAAAGAATTCTTTGTTTTCTTTAACAACTCACGAGAGCATACAAAAAGGCGAGAAACTTAGTCACCAAAGGCCCGTTACCATGGCAACCGTAAGGTAAACACAATATCGTAACAGTTTGGATGAATTGTATTCCAAACAATATTCCTTACCATAGCACAGGCTGAGTTTTTTTAATTAATATATAACAAGCTTTAATATATAATAAAGAATTAGATTATGAGTTGGAAATTTCTCTCGCGAGATAGTTTACGGAGGCGCAGCTGTCAACTGTCATGCATAGAATTCGAGAACGAATAATCTAACTGTTTTGCTATAAATCTACTAGTCGTTCGAAGCTGTCTATTACTGCATTTCTTTCATTGAAATTTAATTTTTTTTCATACAACAACTCCTCGTCTCCCGCTACATCTGTTACCATCAACTACGATTAGAAAATTAGAAAAGAAGGCATATCGACACAATACGTTTGCTTACCTTGTGTTGCGTGTGCACCTTCCTTATCATTCCACAGGAGCAAGAGCACTAAGAAGAGCATTTTCATGATGTAGAAGTCTTTTTTTGTCGCACAATCTGTTGCCTTTTACTTGTTAATTGCCATTTCTGCGGAGAAATGATTATCAAATTACCTGGAAGAATGCCCATCAAAGATTCTTGGGGGGGGGGGGGGGGAGGGCGAGGGGGCAACGGTGTGACTTGTTAGGTAAGATTAAAAAAAGCGCACCAAGGGTATAATAACGTCACGTAATAATAGAGATATTTTAACAGGGGTTTTCAGAGGCCTGCATACCAAAAAAGCTTAGAGTTAAGAGTCTGAAAACGTTAGCTGTTCTACATTTACAAAGTTAAAGTTAAGAATGTATAAATTACAAAATAAAATTAAGAAATACTCTAAGGCGTCTTTTAGAAGTAAAAATGTCGGAACTGTTCCTAATTCCAACATCTAGTAAAGTATTCCAATCAGTCGTCAAATGCAAGAGTTGGGCAAAGGATTTCACCTTAATTATTATTTAACAAGGTTCCTTATTTCAAATCTTCTAATCATCGGCATTTAATTAAAAGGTCTGAGTTATAGTTTCTGGAATAAAGACTTAAAACAAGGACTTCAAGATTCAAAATTTCAGTGGAATGTAAATTTCGGTTTCTTGATATCCTGTCACAAAGTCAACCGTAATTCTTCTCCATCCTTGTAATCCAGCTTCTTCCCTAAAATACTTGTCCTATTTTGCTCTGTACAATCTCTGACTTTTCATCCAATTTATTGGTGGCATTTGCAGGAAATAGAACTTTCCATAATCAGCCAGGCGACAGTATCCCTTTAAAAGACAGTATCCCTTTAAAACCTTGAAATTACAAAGTTTTCGTGCCTTTGATATTAAAAAAACTTTTCAATTCAATTTTCCCATTGCCATATGTTTCGCTTTTCAGAGACTTGGGACACAGATAAATGATGTGCTCCAAAGTGACTGTAAATTCCATAATCGAGTAAGAAAGATACCCAAGATATGCTAAAAGAGGAACGCGAACTAAAAGCTGTGTTTCTATAACTCGTGCAAGTCGGGGGAGAACACGGAAAAATTGTCGAGACCGTCGCTTACGACTTCTTGTTTTCATAGCATTTTTTGCTTTCCTCAACTTCCATTTACGTTTCTACAATTCAGTTGAAACCACAGAAAATTTTCTGTACCTCAGGATTTGCTTGTGGTGTGAACACATATCATGCTCACCTGAATATTCCATGAGATAAAATATAAGGGAACTTCAAGCAATGAAATAAACGCAGCGAACAGGAAAGAGGAAAAATATAAACATACCCAACAACACGAAAGAAGCGTAATAAGCTGATAGCAGCTGGAGGAAAAGGGAACTGGGGGCGAGGAGAGGAATGGGACCAAATGCCATAAAGAGACATCCCTGTGTCATCTATCGAGATGTAATAAATGCAGATCACTTTACCTGATACGTGCCTTTCGTTAAGACCGAAATTAACGTTAATGGTTATCAAAAGCTCTTGTTCATTTTAAAAATATACAAACATCTTACAGGAATTCAAGGCTCAATTTTGTGATATTTAGTGGTACCTAGATGAATTATTGCGTATGACAGATATTGTGAACACAAATAAGTGTGGCGTTATACGTCAATTTTCCTAAATAGGTTAAGGTTTGGAAGGAAATCATGGAACATTTTGTCCATGTTTTATAGCCGACTGTATGGGAAAAGCTTACATAAATAATTTTAAACAGGACTATATCTTATGAAGGTTGTTTCTTTTGCTAAGCGTTTTAACACGTTATATAATTATATATCGGACTGTTTGGTTGATCGATCGCGCGAGCGATAGATCAATCGCCCACTTAATTAAAATAGTTAAGTGGCAGTCCCGCTAAAAGCGGTCTACTCGACTTCGGGACCAAAAATAATTTTCCTTCATTTTTTGTCAGTGAAAAGGGTTTGACACATATATATATAAAAGCAATTTATTATTTTCCAATTCCGTATTTTTGCTTTGCTATGAGACAAAATTGAATTTTGGCCGAACTGAGGTTGCTGACCGTGATCAGAAAGGCAAAATTCACCGATTTTGTGAAGCGTGCTACGTCGCCTAAAATGCAGCTCACGGAATTTCGTTTTCATACAAATTTTAAGGTACATTCATTACTTTGACTGACGAAATATGGAAACTTTTCGAAAAATTCTAAGCTTACCAGCGAGGCTGGAAGACACCCTACTCTGAGGCCTTTGATCACCTACTTAAATTTAGCCAAATTTGACGGGAAAAATCTCAAAAGCTGGGTCTAAATGAAGCCTAAAAAGCACATCACAGTAAATTTCATACCTTAATCAACCGTTGTATAAGTTCAAACCGGTGGGTATCTCCTTGGATTGCACGCGAGAACAGATTAAAATCAGTCAGTGTGTTTACATAGCTATTGCTCGTGTCAAAGCTCATTTGCATAACCCTAGCACCCGGCGTCGACAAAATTTGGATCGGATCGGACCGGATCACGGATCGGATCACGGATCGGATCACGGATCGGATCACGGACCGGATCACGGATCGGATCAAGGAAAAAAATTCAAAATTCAAAATTCAAGATTCAATTTCAAAATTTTGTTGAGCAAATTGCACTAGAGTGACTACTGTGAGCAGAACGTTTTGTTTAATTCAGGTGACTTTCTTTTATTCCTTTATAATATCAAAGGTAAACTGTCATAAAACGAGTCAGTATGGTAATAATAGGACGAACGTATGAATAGAAACACAAAAACTAAAAACACTAAAAAATTAAACACGTGATGATTTCAAACAATCGCCGTTTTTGAGACAAGTCTATACTTTTACAAGATGTGAGTTTGAAATACGATATTTCGCACTGGAATAAGACGAAACAAACCATTCGTATTTCAAAGATATATAGCTGTTTTACAAAAAATTCTAGGGATAACATCGATAGTCTGAACGATAACGCAACCCGAGAATAAACAACATTTTAGGAGTTACGTCACGATTTTTAGAGTTATTTTTGGGGTCGTAAAGAGTTGCCATTAAATAGAATAAAACCTTGAAATGATCGTGTTCTAGGGTCGAAAACACTTAAGAGGCAAGAACAAATCAAAACGGAATGAGGATCGTTAAGGATGGCAAAGATTAACAAGAACTGCAAATGACGAACTTGGAAAACTAGGCTAATTTTTTTCAAGATGCGCAAACCATGACGTAGCTCCTTTAAAGCAAGTCATGTCCTTGAACTTGCGTGCGTAAGTTTCCTCATTAACTGTAACGCCGACTGTAACGCTCACATATGACTCGAAAACGTAGCCGAGAACTAGCTACTGACACTAACAGCAATTTCAAAAACGAGAATGGGAGGTTCACGGAAGCTTCGAGCTAGCTAACGTTCATTATTATATCTCCCAGTTAGTACGCGCGTTATGATTGGTCAATTTAGCGGGCCGCATTCTCCTGTACGGCCCGCTAAAATTTAAAGTTGTTTTTGTTGCCAAACTGTTACGTGATTTATCACCAAGTGTACTTAACTTTTATAGCAAGTAAAAGTTTAAAACTTTCTTTTACTCTAAATTGTGCGTACTAACGACTTAAAAACGATTTCAAATGGGCTCGTTTTGCTTTTGACGTGCGTCAGAAATTTGAAGCCTGCGGCCTCGGGCAGCATTTTCAAACCCGAGGTCACAGTTTTTCACTATACAGACCGACCCTAAGCCGGCAAATAACATGTTTATTTTTTTCCTGCAGTAAATTGGTTTTACAGATTACAAATGGGTTTGTTTACGCAACACTTGTCATTGAATCGGCTTCCGCGCACTCTACAAACGATTTGTAAGAAATCTCGGCAACGAGCGAGTAACTCAGATAGTAGAGAAATAAAGATGTATTAAAAAACAGATTTTTTTCGAACTACTTTGTGTTAGTTGCAATTATTTCACCAGTTAATTTCTCCAAAACTGTTTTTGCGGTGTGAAATTTCGTGCGAAGTTTGAAGTTTTACTACAAAAACAATTTCTGTTAGTCGTTGCTTTTAAAATCACTTCGTCGCTTTTCTACCGTAAATTGAATAGCAGAAAACGAGGAATTTCGTCAAGTGTATTCCACAGAAATTCTTTTAAATACAGCAACGATCAGAGAGGTAAACTCGACTGAAATTGACTCAAATTTTACGGCGAGAGAAATTAACACAGGACTACGCGCCATTACAGCACCAAGCTACAAACAATTAAGCTAACTCTCACAACTTCAAGTCACTCAATTGAATTTTCTTAGTGACTTTCCTTGCCATTTTAAAGTGAACAGAGATAAACTTGCGTTAACTAATCGTCGATGGATGTGTAAAAAAGGCAAAAGATTGACTAACTTTTAGGAGCTCAGATGCTTGAGAAAAAAAATAAATAATAAATATCTTACTAACCTAGTCTTCTCGGTCCGTACTGTAAGTTACAGATCTTCGTTTTTTCCCCTTCGATTTATGGCCCGCGCGCTTCGCGCTTGGGCCATAAATCGATGGGGAAAAAAACTCGGTCCGTAACTTACAGAACGGACCTCGAACTTCGTTAGTAAGAGGTATTTACAATTTAAATTCCTCGTAAATGAGGCGCTTATGTTGCTCTTTAAATGACCTCTTGTCATGCTCTGTAATTAGAAAGTCATTACTTGCGTCAAATTCGGGATTCTTGGCGACAATGCATGCAGCACGTAGATGGTAATGCGTGGGCCCGAAATGAACTTGTAGTTTCCCGTCCTTCATAAACGACTTATACTCATTAGTGGACGCAATTAAATCATTTGGCGGATCAGGGATTTCGCCTGGGACCCGAATGGCAGAGTTGCAGCCGTAGCACTTAAAGGCCTTAGTGTCCTTTAGCCATTTAAGTTTATACTTGCGGTTGGGGAGCTCTTCGTGTTTTCCGAGAGAGTAGCGGATGGTGGTTTACCTGATCGTTGCCTTTTTGGGCGCTTCCCTTTGTTCCCGAGGGTTGATTTCTTCACATTTAAGTTGGCAGCGCTGGTCAAATTCCGCTTCTTGGCAAACTTTAGCTTACCAAACCAGGTAAGGTAGGAAGCAATCTCGTCTTCCTTTTCGGCAACGGCCAGGGCATGAGAGCATATCTTAGTTGACTTCCAGTGAGGACACTCGCATTCGACTTTCCCTCTATCATCCATCAAGACATAATTTGGCCTTTTCCCAGACTGACTTGCGACGGAAAAAGACCTTGATCCATCGGCAGCTCGAGGTCCTCGCCATACACTGTTTATGCGTGACAGCAATTTGGCCTTTTCAATCATTGCCTCACGGGTACGACTGGACAGGTGTTGTAGTCGCTCATCATTCTCAAGATTGCTCAGACCGCTGACCAGTGATTCCTCAGGATCGTTCTGTTCAGAAAGATCGCTTTCCTCGAAGTCGCTGTCGTTGAAATAAGAATGCGCCAAGTCTGACTTTCCAGAATCTAAAGTGAAGCTTGCAGCATTTTGTCTTCTTATGACGCTCTCTGGTACAAGGCCGAGACTTGTGGGATTCTCAGCGGCATAGAGCTCTTCCATAGTGGCTTTTCGTAACTTCTCAAGGTAAGATGTCCTTTCAATCTTCTTCCAATCCATAAAGTCAGGAACGGTGAACTTGGCAAACTCAGGACGAAGTTCATAGCTTTGTGAAACGCCTCCGACGGCTTGCGCAAACTCCTCCTCTTCTTCTTTCGCGATACTTTCAACAGCCTCGATGGTACCAGTAAAGCCGGATGACTGCCTGCCTTTCTTGGCCTTCAATCTGTTGTTGTTCGATTCTGCTTCGTTTGTGAAGAAGTGGACAGGAATGTCCACTTGTGGGCTCATCGCCTGGAGCGTTGCAGCTCGACGAACACTAGCGATTGCTCTTTTCTTAAGCATCTCTCCCCGTTCTGAGACCCAGGAGTAAACCTTTTCTGATTTGTCTCCTCTTTCCACCCATCTCTGTCTGAGAGACTGAAGTGTGGCATCAAACTCTTCGGGACACTCTGCATCAAGGAGACCAGCCAGGTAAATGCCGTCCTTGTCAACGCTGCCAAATACGTCATCAATGTAGTCTCTCTGTCTTCCTGTTACGCCAAACGAGCCAAGAGCAGATTTCATGTTATCCTGGAGATGTTTAAAACACCTCACACTTCTTTCGCCCGCCTTCGGAAGAACGCTTTGGATTGCGTTGATCAACGCTGTCTCCCCATCCGTACCACAGGACAGAATTTCCTTGAGCTTCGGTTTTGCATCAACGACTGTCTGGAGGAAGTCTCGAAAGGTTTTCTCGTCTTTTCGATAATGAATCAAAACAGGACCAAGCCTTACTAGAGATGTACCACTTCTTTTGCTTTTTAGCAACAGATTTCTGTAGGAAATCGGTGTACATTCGTATGGCCCCAGATTGAATGTGGGATCTAGCTGAACAATGGAGAAGTCCAGTTCTGATGTGCTGTACTTTGCCAACTCTGCTAACTGGTTTTCTGATGCAAGAACGATGGTAAGGTTTTCCTTTTCTAGAGAAACCTTCCGAATGAAAGGTTCCTTTTCGCTTTTCATCTTTAACAGAACCTCTAGTAGCTCATCATCTTTTTCCTTGCCCTGAAGATAGGCTGGTAGAGGAGCCTTCTTTACCTGATTTCGGTAATAACCCTGACGTGGACCACGTGGAAGGTCACTCAAAGAGTCCACTTGCATGACACCACCGGCGTCTCTCGTTGCCTGGAATACTGCCTCTTTAGGACCCATAGAGGACAAATTAGTGTCAATTTTCCGGATAACTGAAGCCTTTGTACGCGTGTAACCAGGTGCACGACCCTTTTTGGTGTTTTGGTGAGGCTTGTCAATGATGTTCTCCTCGTCACCGTCATAGACGTACTGCACAAAAGCCACGTTGTTAAGAATGTCATTTCTTCGATCTCTCATGTGCATAATCCTCCTATGGAATTTATTTCCCCCGCTTCCAACACTCCAACTGTGATATAACCTTTCGAAATGATACTCGTTGTTGCTCTTCAGATTGTCCTTCGCTCGTCTTGTAACCAGCACCTTCATATCATCAGCATCAGCGTCGTCTACCTCAACTGTCAGGGTGCGTTTACCTCCATATATGTCATATTGAGGCAAGCCATCAGCTCGAAGATCTTCAAGGCTCGTGTAACGCAGATCAATTAAGAAGACAGCATTCTGTTGAACTTTCTTCGGAGGTTTCCTACACTTAAACTGGTCTTCTGTTGCACTCCAGAATATCTTCACAATTTCGTCCGTGGTGTAGGTGCATTTATCACTGTGGAATATCGGCACGTCTTTGTCGTTGTTGAAGTAAAGGGGATGGCCTCCAGCCCTCAGACGATCTTTGCTTTCAGAGTCGCTATTACTCGAACTCGATATTTTTCCATACATTTCATCCTTGCAAGTCTTGACTGGACGTTCTGTCAAATCTACAACCTCAAATTCCCCAGCCTACAGATACAAAAAACGTTCTTTCTATAATTGAGTGCCTACATTTGCCTTGCTATCATATCCTAGTGCTAACGAGTTTAGGTCCTGGTGGTAGGAAAGACTTAAGGTGACGCTGCCTTATAGCTAATCAAAGGTAATCTTAACCCTATTCAGGACCGGGAGGGCATGGGTGGGCTTGCCCGTTACTCCTGTTAAGGGTATGACATTTAAATTTCGGTGTAGCCCCGTCCCAGGACTTTTTATATCATATGTCCAAATATCTTTTCCTTGACGCAGGAGCTATGGGATGATAATTTAGTACAAAAACGTGTTAACCCAGAATAGGAGACAGAGACAACTTCACCGATCACCAGATCCATCCACCAGATTCGAGTTTACCAATACGCGAGAAAACCACTCAGAATTCATAAACGGTCATTGTCTGAGGAGAGGACCACTCCCCACACGCACACTAACACATACACGAGCACCCCGGTCTCGGAAAAAAAACCCAGAGAATTTGCAAGATAACAACCCTCCCCCCCTACCCCCGTGGTGGGCGTGAGACATTTGAGTTTAAAGTAGGTGTTTTTTGTTGTTGTTGTTGTTGTTTTTTTGCGTTTCTTGTTATCCACGTCAGTGACATTTAGGTTTAGGTTAATTTGCATAGAGACTATATCGACATCAAAACTTTGCTATTTTTTATAATCGCCAACTTACGGGCCTGCTTTAATATCAACGTGTGTTATAGCTTTTAAATAGGTTTTTCGCCCTTTTTAAAACACTGAAAAACCCTCTTTAGGAAAATGAGCACCATTTAGAATTCAAATGAAAAGGAGAAACACAGACGTATCGTTCTCCGTGATATCCCCTTTCTTAAAGATTCGGAGCTATAATTAACCTCGTCAGCCTCTTTCAGGAATTTGGCCGGCCTTCTGAATTCTTCCTCAATGCTGCCAAGAAATGAAATGAAATCAGAATCAATACAGTATTCATTTATAACTAAAGCTGGAGAATGTAAGGGGAACTATCGCTTAAACGGTCAGTATATGGATTTGTAATGGTTCGCCCCTAAAAGTTTTCTTTTCCGGTTACGCTTTCGCATTTCTGTAGTTTTTCGCTGGCAAAGATGAAAACTTTTCCCACGCGGTCGACATTGACTCCCCAGACATAAAGGCAACAACATGTCCTTTGGCGCCGTTCTGGTCGGCGATTTTGCTAAATGCCCTCTACCGAGAAAAGTACTTGCCGGTTGCCGGTATAATTGAACAATTTGTTTTCATTGATGAACGAGCATTTTTTTCCACTGTGTTCAGAGTATATACCTATTAAAAGAGCTGAGGCGCGTGTTTATCAAATTTTACGGATTATTTTTAGACTTTTAGAATAAGATACATGATGATTTCAGATCTAGACTGATCCGCAAAAACTTGTGTAACCATTTTGCTCGTTAGTTCAATATGCTTGTGGAATGCAAATTGCTTAGCGTATAACGAATCAAATTCAGGTAAAGAAGAAATTAAAAAGTTCGAAGAAGAAAGTAGTATTACTGTCCACGACATGGACTACATAAATCGCCCACGTGCACTTCAGTAGTCGATCATATATAAAAATCTTACTCCTCACCTCATTTTTCGCCTCTTCTCTTGCGTGTGCTAAAATGAATAAAGGAAAAGTAGCAAATTAGATGATATATATAAAAAACAAATAATAACTGACTGGAGAAATGATGCCTACCTCTCGATTGCCTTCTTCCATGGCGGCGCGCACTTCACGAAACTCCTCTATGAAAGTCACTCAGCAAAACAACTTTCAGAGGGGCCTGGGCTCCATTATGTCTCGCAGACTTTATTTTGGCTTATAACGCAACATTTCTGATTTTCGTTTAACATATTTTTTTATTTATTATTATCTTATAACTTTTTTTATTTTTTTATTTTATTTTTTTTCCTGTGATCCGATCCGTGATCCGATCCGTGATCCGAAGCGCGTGCAGATGTTGAGAGGCCGATTTCTCACTTTGTGTTTATAGGACTACTAAGCTTCCCATTTCTTCTGACGACACCAGAATTATTGGCCATAAAACTAGTTTGTCTTTGACTTCTCCGCCTCGCGAAACATATGATAAGTGATGGGACATGCACTCTTACTGGTATGGGACTCAAGCGTTGGTGCCCGGGAAGTACTCCCTTATATAGGCTATGTAGGTATGGGCGGTCCCAAAGGGTCGGTTTTTCAGCCGTTTTGGTCATAAATGGGGCATAATTATCAACTTCTTTCAACACTTAACCATATGTTTCGCGAGGCGGAGAAATCAAAGGCAAACTATTTTTATGGCCAATAATCCTGGTGTCGTCAGAAGAAATGGGAAGCTTAGTAGTCCTATAAACACAAAGTGAGAAATCGGCCTCTCAACATCTGCACGCGCTTCGATATGGACGGTTTTTGGAAGGTTTCTTGGTCCCATCTTTTGAATTTCTTCCATTGTGTTTTCTATGAAAAACGAACGGCTGATAACGGGAAAGGAAAAGTAAATTTTAGGTCCATGTCTGCTTCCTCCGCCCTCATGTGTTAGCAACTCCTTATATTTTCCGAGGAAAGGTAGATAAAAGTTGAAAAGGTGCAATGATTGTCGTCGTTCGGTCATACTGAAAAGATTGCACTAGTCCAAAAAATTAATGGGTGGCTTTTTCATTATCAATACTGAAATGAGAAAATCTTGCCAAATCTAATAATCGGCGCGCGCGGGGTAGGGGATTTGCCCTCGGCCCCTGGTAATTGGCCCAGGGGGGTTACTTCCAGAAAAGTTGAGTGGGGGTGTGCGGCCCACTTCCCAAAACCCTTACCCTCTTTATGACCAAAATCTGCGTTTTTTGCTACCCTATTTATGACCTGACTAAAAATTCGATAGCCTATTTATGACCGTTGCGGCTGACACAGTTGCCCTAA
>NW_028301554.1:16302500-16340000 GCF_042242905.1 Orbicella faveolata
CATCGAAAAATAACCTCTGCTTGCGAAATTCGCCCGACAAAAGCATTTGGTATTTCGTGAACATAACGCTAGAGTTTGAGAAATCGGTTCATGTTACTCCCGCGAAAAACTAGCTGATTTTAATTTGTTAATTGGTTAATTAGATTGTTTTTGACAAGTGTGAATGTTCTCAAAAACATAGGAAGAGTCTGCAGTCTGTTTTTCTTCTCGTGCGTGCCGCGCCCATGTCCCGTCCCATCCCTAAAGCGCCATTCCTCATAACCCCTGCTGAATTTCGAGAGAAAAACAGACTGTCAGCAATCTAGAGAGGAGCTGATTCTGATCTCTCTCCGTTTAACAGAAAAACACGAGAAAAAGATAGTAGATACTTAATATCGCATTACTCGCTGATGGAGGCTTATGCCATAGAGAGCTGTAACGGGATGTAGTAAATAATATGCTGAAAAAAAAAAAAAAAAAAAAGACAATGAAAATAAAAGCAGAAGTCGTTCTCAATTTTCCTCTTTTTGGCTCGTCTCTTACGTGCAGCAAGCGGTAATCAAAAGATCACTTTCTTTGATATGGACATTTTTGAGACCTAAGCCAGCCGTCAAAAAATACAGCAAACGCCAGTCCCGTGGAGAAAGATCATGGTTCAATTGCAAACGAGAAGCAGGAAAGTACTTTTCGGCTCTCGAATTAAACATCCGGTTCTTCTAGATCACCGACAGAAAAAAATAGCCTACTAATTAAACACCTCAAGTTTAACAGTGACGATTACTGAAGTTAATTCCCTCAGCCACTCTTCCTGTTTGTGTTTTTGGATGCTGCAATCTTCCCTCTGAGGACGCGAACTTTTTGAACAGCCTCAGAAATCTCGACCTCTCTGGCTATAGATCGTTTTCACATGAAGTCATCAAATTCCAAATTCCAAAACTAAGGAGCCTCGAAAGTTTTTATCTTCATCAGGCATAAGGGGATCTAAATTTATATCTGTTTACAACTTGTGGCGTTGCGTGACACAAAGCTACGATCGCGTTTCGTTGTCGAAAAGTATACACAATAGCCATTTTAGGAGTTAGTAGTATTAGGAAAAGTGCTTGTGTTAATCAGGTTTGTTGGTTCAGTTCAGATAATAAGTTGTCTAGATAGCCAAAGTAAGTTTCAGATGTTTACACTATTTTCAGGCCGCCATATTGGTGGACCGCGGAGGTGGCTCCATAAATTTGTGTCAAACATAGTAGTAAAAAGAATAGGGGTACGAGAACATTATGCAAAAAAAAACAGCCTTCCCAAACCCCGGCAAGACCATTTTTTGGTCTTGAGTGGCCTCAACTAATAATGTCAAAAACTCAGTTTTTCACGGCTCTCACAGTGACTTCGGTTTTTGATTTCATCACTGTTTACCAACACATTATGCCAAGCGAAGCCTAGAGCCTGCTTCTTGTCAGCGCAGATTAAAGCAAGTTTTTGCAAAGCAAAAACGCAGCTGTATCGAGCAGGAGATGAAGAAGCAGATCAGCTCTAATCGCGTAGGCGGGAAGAGTCATAGCGAGGAATGAGCTTTAGCTCATCCGCAAGCGGTTTAGCGAAGCCGAAATGGCGATGGAGCGATTTCTGATGTGTCATAAGAAAGTCATGATCACCATTTAACCATTCCCATTTAAAAAATAATTCCCGTACTACGAATTGACTCAATGTAAAGTACTGTTCTACAAGGTTTTAAAAACATCGAATGACTCACACAAACCATGTACAAATTGAAAATATTTGCATAATCCATAGACACATACTAGACAATGACGTCACATTTCTCGGAAAGACCAAATGTCATTCTCAGAAAAACAGCAACACACTAAAGGGACTTTCCCTCGGAAATGAGTCATCAAAGTCAACCAATCAAAAAATCACTTTGCGGCTTGACAAGTTGTGAAATTTTTCACTGCAATTTAGTTGAATTTGCGTACTTCATTTGCGTACTTCATTTGCGTACTTCATTTGCGCACTTCATTTGCGTACTCCATTTGCGTACTTCATTTGTGAACTCATGTTCTTTCTCAATCTCGGCTTTATTCGTTTGATGCATGTTTGACTATATATGCTAATAACATTTAAAACTAATTTTCTAAAGGTAATATATAATGAAAGCTTCCCATTATTTTTGTAAAAGCTGCCAATTATCAATCCCAATCATATTAGAAGAAGTTCATGAGAATACGGAATATCATAAGACACGTCTTGATAAATTTGTGAAACAAGGTATAATTAAATTTGATATAAAACAAATAGAAGAAATACTTCAGGAAAATTACTCCCGTAAAATACAATAAAAACATGGTAATCTTGCGTGACAGGAAGTAGTCCACGCGTAGGAAATAAATCTCTTATCGATTAAAAGATTCCTCCATGGTTAAGCTGCCCGGACATCCAAAATTGAACAATTTACCATCTTTATAAATATTGGATTCACATCCAGGTATCTTTTTCTTTGTTGTTTGCTTGTAAGGCGGTTTGATTTTGTGAACTGTCTCTTGATATTTTCACCAGCTCGCTCAAATGTTTTACCGCTGCAAAAATCTTTGAAAGCGGGTTTGCTGCTCGGCATTAATTTTTCTGTTGTTTTTGAATAACAGCTATTGCCGTCCCAATACCTGGTAAATTACCTCCTGTTTGGTTTTTAGCAAACCGAGTTTTAACATGAGGACTGATATCACAAATGCTTTTCATCATCGCTCTACCATTTTTGGTTACGACGAATTGAATATTTTTATTACCAGTTAATTTTTTATGCTTGACACAATATGTTTTTTCCATGTATATAAATTATATTATTTATCATATCTCTTCTCAAACTCTTCCTTATTCTCCTTGTGCTTCATTGTGAGTTTATGCTTGACTATGTATGCTAACAAATAATATTCAAGACAATACGGACAGAACCAACGTACAACTTCCATATATTTTATCTACATAAAAAACTTTTAAATTTTTTCCAAAATAACTCTTTTTTGAAAACAATATAGAATTTTTTTATTAGGGTATTTTTCTAATCTAAAAGAATATACTTCATATTTACCAATAATTGGCTCAACTGTTTTCTCCATAATATAAATATATGTAAAAAATATCCTCTAAACCTATAATATATGAGTTCATAGTTCAAGTCAATCATGGTAAACAAGTCAATCAAGCCAAAGTATAAGCCAATCGAGCCAATCGAGTCAGTCAAGCCAATCAAGCCAAAGTACAAGCCAAAGTTTAATTCAATCAAGCCAATCGAGTCAGAGTTCAACCTGGGATTCTCAGTCTTCGGGTGAAGAATGGTCACCAGATACAGATTCTGATTACATTTATTGTAATGTAATAGTAATAAACTGCAACACAGAAATACACAATGAAATGATTACAATGGAATATATAGATTGCCCATTCTGTGATCAAGAATTACAACAACCATCAACAATATACCCTCTACGCTGTGACAAACAAGACATTATCAATAACAAAGGCACAAATATATGCCGTAATTGTGGTACAGTTAACAGTTGTGATATAGCCAGTAAATACATTGGTTTTCATGAAAACAAGTACAAGATTGTAAAGAAATCAGTTTACCAAAGTTTACCAAAGAAAATATCATTTAGAAAATGTACTAAATGACATATGCTGTATATAGGAATTACAGATACCAGTTTCTGATTTAACCAAAATATATAAGATTTTCAAAGAAATAGACAAGATACTTCCACAAATTAATGGTAATGGCAAATGAATGATCAACATTAATTTATTTTGAGACAAGTATTCGAAATGTTAAATATACCACATGAAAATATTCCCGTAACAAAGTCTAAAAAAACATTAGAAATTTAAGAGCAATATTGGGAAAAATACGAGATATTATTCAGTTTTAAACATTTTATTGTATTTATCTTCAAATTCGTCGTATAATGGACACATATCTATTATAATTTCATCGACAATTTTGATGTAGTCTAAAAATCGTTCATCATCAAATTCTAATCCTCTCAGAAATGACCTTATATCCGTCAATATCTTTTCATATGTCGTGTATGCAAATTTACACATCTCGATTTTTCGTTTGAATTTTTTACCTTTCTGAAAATGTTTTAAAAATAAGACCAGCACCTGATATTGTCCCAAGAACGATAGGATTCAAAGTCACACTACCAGCTACTGTCTCTGTTACAACAAGAACAACAGATCCAATATTAAATGCCAGTTCTATTTTCTTAAAATATTTGTAAGTCATTTTGAAAAGCCAGTATTTTTTATGATAGTATTTGTACAAAGCTTTCAATTCTGATATCTCAGCTTCAGTTAAATTTGGATTTATATGATTGAAATTGAAATAGCCTTTGGTACTTTCATATATATGGTTTAGATATTATTTAATCCAATCCAAAATATGTTCCTAACTTTTTTGATACCATAGCTTTAAAAACATCTCCACCTATTTCATAAACATTAGTTGTGAAACCTAATCTCAATATATATCCTACCGTCCAAACATGTAGAAAATTTTCTGTGAATGCTCCGAAATTACTGGTTGTAGATCCAGATTCAGAAACCCCTGCAATGGCGATAGATTATTTGGCAGATCGACATAATCATTATCACCAACACCAGATGCCTTTATTTGTAATACTGTACTATTGTTATTATTCTTTAGCATATCAAACCAATAAAAATTATCTCCATGTATAGCAGATAATCGAAAATGAAAACCATCAGTAGTAGTATCATGTTTGATGGCTAGAAATATAGTGCATTCTTCAAACAACTTTAAGGAAACATTCATGCTACCATAGAAATTATTGAAACCGTAAGTTAAGCTAAAATCAGAGAACGGTTTGCTACTTGGCGAACCAGATTGAGTGGTAATGTTCAAATCATTGAAAGCAGTCACATTAGGACCACTCCTTACGAACTCTTCAGGATCTGATAAATCAGCGTAAAATTCAAATACTTTTTTGAATAAATATCAGAGCCGTACACCACATACGACCGTTGTTTCTCGATTGAATTTATTTGGTTTTCTAACGACTTTACAGCTGCAGTGAAATCATTCTTCAATTGTGTTTTAATTGCATTCACATAACTTGTAATGACACTTTCATTTTCATACAGTTGTTTGATATTTGCAGCATCATTATTTTCAACACCATCTTGAATATTTTTTATCTGGTAATTGTTCATATTCATGTGTTGATTGAAGTTGGTGGATTTCAAAAAATTGACAGTGGTATCAAAGTTGGTCGATTTCAAAAAATCAACATTAGCTTTGAATGTCATTTTACCGTTATCAAAAGAGTATGGATTATCATAAACATCAGAACTGACATTCTGTTTTCCCTCGATTTCATAAACAATCAAATGACCACGACCCTGAGCTGGACTGTTTGCAATACCCTGACACCTCAAGTCAACGTAGATATTTTCAGGAGGAGTTACATCATACTTATCCAAGTGAACGATGGATCGACTGTATGGTGAAAACAATTTTGTTGATTGTTGACCAATATTCAATTTAGTTGAAACAACTAACACTGTTACTTTATCCATAGCTGGTGGGAAGAATTCAATTACCAAAGTGTACTCATCTTGTGGAAGTAGATACATGTTGAAACTTAGTCTAGATGAATACCAGTTTTGTGCTTCTTTTCCCATTCTCAAACTGTAAGCCTTTTTATTCACATCATGAGGTGAACCAAGAAAATCCATGATACCATCAACGATGATGTTATTTTCACTTGCTGACTCATCAACCTCCTCCATGATGTATAGGAAAACGTCTTTTTTGCTGTCAGAACTTGTTATATGTGACTCATTGATTGTTTTTTTGAAACTATCAGTCAGCGTTGTAATCATATCCGCTTTGGTTTGGTTTACGTACATAACATTAGTAACTGACAGCACGTTGTGGGAGTCAGTGGATAAGTTGATAATTTTTTTGTTACCCATATCAAGATCAACAGTTATTGAATTTCCACCGTGAATGCTTAATTTTTCGTCCAAACCTTGATCCAATTTTACGGGTACTTCTCCTAAAGCTGATTTTGTTCCATTAATATCCGCCTGAAGATCTGAACCGATTTTGTCGACATAAGACTTGTTAGCTTTATCTAATATAAAATAGCGATATTTTGCGTACTATTTTCTGTATCAACATAAGTTTTTGTCAAAGCAACAGTATCAACATAAACTTTACTGACTAACGTATTATCATCATATAACCCATCATAATATGGTTCTGTGTTTTTGATTACCATTTGTCTAGCATCAAAATAATTACCATCTTTGTCTTTTTTCAGAAATTTTCATTCAAATACTCTTTATTAACGGCGCTCTTAAGATCTTAGACTTTTGTATTGTAATCATCGTCAACTTTATGATCATCAGGAGTGTCCAGATTGAATACTTTCTTATTTTGTAAATCATAATTACCATCAGAAGTTCCTTTAAAACCTATTCCGAGGTCTCCTTTTCAACTTTTACTATTACTGTTTCAGATGAAGAAACTTCACCTGACCAACCTAAAATTCCGTTTGAATAAGACATATATAATAATATTATATTAGAAATTACAATCTCTTATTGAAATTCTTGGCGGTAAATTTTCGTGGTTATCTATATACAGAAAGCTATATGGATCATTAGTAGCCTTTTGATACAGTTTTTTATCAACATTGTTTTCACGGCATAAAAGTGATTTTTCATTAGCACTTGGGAATTCATAAATACAAAAATGAGAGCAATTCAGTCTGATATCCTTCGGAGTTTTATAGTAACTCTGACTTAAATATATTACTGAACAATTTTTATGTCTTCCTCTTATAAAATAATCAATTAATGGCGCTTGGTTCTTTTCACAAACGAAATCATCAAATATGACAAGCTTTTGGTTACCATTATTCATTTCTGATACAGGTTTTATTTAATCATTACTAACTTCCAATATATCATAACCAACTTCTTTACTTATTGGTTTAAAAGTTTTCATCAGATATTCATATTTTAATTGTTCGAGATTCGTAGCATACAAATAACATTTATCGAAATACAGTAAATTCATTATGATATGATGCAATGAATTCGTCTTTCCTGAGCCTGATGGGCCACAAATCAGCATCCGAAAGCAACGATCAGGCATAAATTGGTACAATTGCTTATAATTACCAACATCCTCTTTAATATCATAATTTGGTATTTTCATACTGTATAGGTATATAATTTTAACACTACATGATGAAGTACATGATGTATTACATTTTTATATAGTATAATAGCATAATGAGTTTACTTAAGTGGAAAGAACTTGCTAAAAAGAAATCTGAATTAGGTAATAAAATCAATTATGTTTATAATACAATAACACAAAGTGATATTGATAAAAAGACTAGTCATGAATCTTTCAAAAAGGTGTTTAAACCGATTACAACCAAATTAGATGATGTTGTGGCTAGTAATTTGAAAATACCACCAACGAGACGAAAGACAAAGAAGAAGGAAGGTGTACCAAATTATGGTCTTGATATTGAAGAAGAGGTTGAAGATATGAATCTGAGTGATTTATTTGATCAACCTGTTTTACCAGAGCAAGAAATAACATAGGCACGCGAGGCGTGCAAGAGTTATTTTTTGGGAATTAGAAGCCCCTGGAGGTAGCAACACTCAGTGGACTCTTAACAGTTATGAGAAGGTTAATCCAACAAGTTTGTTTGGTTACGATGTTCTCGTTGACGTCGTCGCCGTGGTTTGCCTAAGCTCCCTATTATATTATCTCCAGTTAGTTAGGTTTCAATTTTTCTCAATCTAAGAAGGATATTCTGCCAATTTTAGCGTTAATGAGTTCACATTGACTTTGTGACCTTGATACTATGACATGGGTTCTTGTCTCGACCGCTGGGTTAAGGGAGCGAAGGCTCAGGTACTAGCTTTAAGTTTGTCCTACGCGGGCAAATTATCTCGAACAATAAATAAATATGGAGTTAGTTTAAATTACAAGGAAACAAAAATAATCAAACGTGCGCACCCTCTGAACGCAACTCGTGTATTCATATGCAAGATTTACAGTAATTTAACTATAAAACATTGCGATAAGACAAAAGTTAAAACCATCACGGTTAAAAACTCTAAAAACTGTAAAAAACTCTGAAAAGCGACGACGTTTCGACGTTTACTCAACGCCATTTTCAAGTTTAATAGTGTTTTATTGAAGTCTCTAAGGATTTGTTTTGTACATTTATATTCAAATAACGTTTTCTTATTCATTTTGACTTGAAAATGACGTTGAGTAAACGTCGAAACGTCGTCGCTTTTTAGAGTTTTTTACAGTTTTTAGAGTTTCTAACCGTGATGGTGTTAACTTCTGTCTTATCGCAATGTTTTATAGTTAAATTATTGACAAAGCCTATTCTTTTAAGATTTACAGTATTGTTGATATTTCTGAAATGTTATAGAGTATCGTATTCTAAGTAAAAAATAGTTTTTGGGGGTTTGACAATTATGCATTGAGAGGTTTTCGGCCTTCTTAGTACTCTCCGAAACCGAAGGATAACGACTCTTGAATGACAGAACAATCAACAAAGGACCATGAACTTCGGTGTTACGACATCCGAACGGATGGTCAAGTCGGAAACGTCCGTCGATTTCTGCGGATAGGAGGAAAGCGTTAAGGGAGTGTTTGATCACCCATTGATTATGATTGATCGTATTTTGCGTGGATCATGGCATTAAAAATTATATTTATGTACCTCGTGTCTTAAAATAGTCTTTTGGAAAACCCGTTGGAAGGCAGGGTTCTCAAATTGTTAATGGTTTCAATATTCAAATCAGATTTAACCGCTTAATCGTAGTTAAGAAAGTGTCTGTCTCCTTGTTTCGTGATCCATCAAATCCCTTTGGCCGAATGTAGAGCGATTTGATTTCGTGGCTTCGCGGTATCTTCCTACGCGACCACGTGAGTCTAACACTTGTGGCAACGCCACGGATCCAAAGCCCCGTTTTCCCGCGCTTTTAAAGTCAACATAACGTAATGCGGTCAAAAGCGAGATGAAAAATGCACCAGTATGGTTAGAAACTAACGCCAAGGGAATTAAGAGGCAATCAGTGGTCTCTGAAGTAATACTTTGCCTGTTATGTAAATGATGCAATGAAAACTTAAACGCACTGATTTGATACGTTACAAAACTTATTATTAATTCCTTGCTATGCGCGAGAAATTCACACATTTAATAATGAACTTCAAACTTAACGACGCAGTTTCCTTTGTCCATGCGCACCTTAGCCAAATTTCATTTCAAATTTCTCAACCGATGTTTAGTTCAGTTTGAGCTGTATCCACTTCGCGTCAGGTTTGCTGACTTTTAGCAATGCGAGCGAAGCTTTAAAAGGATACAGCGAGTTTTATTTAAACATTGAGCATTTCATTTCACGTGAACCTGAGTTTCTTGAAGCTTTGAGACGGAAAGTTCGCTTCACAAGGTGGCAACATTCCTTCTAACGGTTTGATTCAAGCAACGCTGGGCTCTGTGGTGCTCACCACTTGGGACATTTCAGAACTGTACTGTAGTAATCTTTAGTAGCAACCGACAAACAGAATAATCGATGCTGAACGATGCAATCAGCGTTAATTCCTTCTTCACCGGTGAGACATTTAGATACAGTCACTATGTTGAAGTATGTGGAGACAGATAAGAGAGGCAGGGCAGTGGAAAAAGCCTTCTTAATGGTAAGTAAGAATTTCTCATTCTATATAATCAGCAAATAGATTGAACTTTATTCTAATGGCATTTCTGAAGATTTTTTGGTCATATGATATTTCAAAGACTAAGCAGTCTCTTAGTTAAGAAAGTAACTCTCAGTGACTTTCGGGCTCCACAACAATTCAGAATACCAGCAAAAACTCGTTGTTTAATTTTCCTAGAAAAGCTTCAACACCAGTGCCGTGGAACAATGATCTGAAAATTATATTAAAATGCTTGAGTTAGAAACCGAGTGTATGGAAAGCAGTTACTTTATCCAAGAAGGCGACTCTCGCACATATACACATATATTTACCCTTACACTCTTCGTAAATAAGCTTCAATTTTCATAAAAACTCTTTGTGATAAGACACGAAGAGACCGAAGACAGCATGTAATTATAAAACGTTTAAACGTAGTTTTCCTTTGTGAATTACTAATCTAAACACCTACTTTTCTCTAGATTAGTCCTTGAAGCGCTGATTACTGTGCAGTACGTACATGACATGCATATCGGTGTCGCAACCGCGGCAGTCTACTGATCATCAGCCTGGTTCAGTTGTGGCTTATAAGGATCCATACTGTGGAAAAACTCAAGTGATTTCTGGCCGGAGAAATGGCTCGGACAGTGGGATGGAAAGCGGCAAAGTCTTTCATGAGAGCAACCCGACTATGGAAAATTCTGGTAACGATAGGATAAGTTATTAAGGATAGAGGTAACGACTTGTTTCTTAGAAAAATCCAGTGAGATGGAATGCGGAAAATTATTTCAGTCCTGAGAGCAACCCGGCTGAGGACAATTCTGGTAATGATAGGATAAGTAAATAAGGACACAGGTAACGACTCCGGTTTCTTAGAAAAATCCGAGATCAGTGCTAGAACAAGCTAATAAAACGTCCATTTTGAAATCGGAATGATCGCAGAAGGCAATCACGCATTCCTAAGCTGGGTGGAGAGTTTCGTGCGCTCCTCTTAGTGCTTGTTTTACTTTCACGTCCAGAGGGGTGGTAGCAGTCGAGAGGTCGACTAGTCATTCCGTGCTCGCAAGTTGGAAACCTATCCTGTTGGACACAGCACGCAGGTATCATGAGTACCATGCGACAATCCACCGGAAGCATGAGTCTGGATGGAGTGTCGGAATAGGGTGGTTGATTTCTGACCGGGCCTGTACTGCCTCAGCGCTTCTGACTTCATATGTCCTCATATGGACCCCCGAGGTCTGTGTCTGTATTTCAAGCTGGGTTTGCAGGCTGTCGTTTCTGTTTTTTGTTTTTTGTTTTTTTGTTTTCTGCAGTCAAAAGTCTAAAAGAATTAATAAACACTTGATCCGGGTTTTTCGAGGGCTAGTCGGTTGTTATCAGTAACTTGGAGGAAGGAAGAAATGTGGACACAATATGCGATTGTATGATCACCCTCGAATCGAGCAGATGAACATCTATTTCCTGTTTAACGTTTTGAGCTTTAAGCAATTAATGTTCCTATACAACAACAATGCCATTGGCTATTGAACTGATATTACATTTTTTACCTCTAGAAGCACTGATAAGGTCAGGAGTAGTTTGTATGTTGAATTATTAATGCTTCACCCAATGCATGCCATGGATAAAGACTGGTTTGGAGTCTTTTTTACATCAAAGTGGACAAGTGTGCTTAGGCAGCGTTTGCACGTTGTCTTTCTATTTTCTGCATGAAGAAGAAATATTCAGTTATTGGGTTAATCGAGAATGAGAAGAACTTCTTCATGAAAAGAAAATTTATGGATATTGTTGAAGTTACGCTAAAATTTGTGGGGTTGTAGTTAAGTTACTAATTATTTTCTTTTGTTGTTTCTAAACAGTTTATTGACTTGTTGTAAATTACATAAGGCAGAAAAAAGTTGCTTGCTGCGTCCTTGCGATGTTCTCTACGACGAAGCTTGTGCGATTTCCTAGCCTCAACGAACAAAGAACTTGGCTAATATCCAGCCCTCTTGACCTTACGCTTAGTCAATAACCTATATGTAATTCTAGGTTGGACTATGTAAAACAATGGGGAATATCTAATTATGTATGGTTCTGTAGGACTTTGTAAGCAGGTTTTGAATGATATTGTACTTTAAAGTTTTATCTGGAATGTTAATCAAGCTTAAAGTTTGGTTATATATGGTTATATGAGTTTACTAAGGATTTTGTGTTACTATCAGGAAGATGTAGGGCTCTCCGTAGGGCTATATCAGCTCAATTGTATGAAAATGTATTGTTATGTAGAGCTATATAGGCCTGTGTGTGGCTATGTCAAGCAAATTAGGGCTGTAGAGTCTTGGCATGCGTGAAAAAAGCTCTCTATGACTATTTCTAACTTTTGGTTGGGCTTAGGCCACGTTTATTCCAGACTCAATCGAAGCCTTGTCATGGGTGTTTGCATCCTTCGAAGTGTGCCTAAACGCATTGCAGAACTGGAAATGAAGACAGGAACTCACTCACGGTATCATTCATTATTTACTCGTTCGATCTTTTGTGACCTTCGGAAAACTTCGGACATCTTGGGTAACCTTCGGTAAATCGAGCACTGTCGAAGAAGTTAACCTTTGGAAATCCGCCTACTGGTTAGGCGTAAACTGAAGAGCATCATCTTCGGTAATCTTTGATAACCTCCGGGAAAATCGAACACTGTTGAACATCTTCGGAAATTCGACTAATTCGACAAATCGAGCACTGTCAAAGCATGTGCAGAATATCTTCGGAAATACGACATATATGGAATATCAAACATTGTCGAAGAAGGCAATCTTTGGAAATCCGACTAATTCGGCAAAGAGAACATCTTCGGTAACCTATGCGAAAATCCGAGTAATTCGGAAAAATCGAGTACTCCCAAAGAAGACAATCTTCGGAGATTCGACTAATTCGGCAAATAAAACGAACAGTGTCGAAAATCTTCGGAAATCCAATATTCCGCAAGTCGAGCTCTGGAAGTATGTGCGGACGAATATCTTCGGAAATCCGACTGGTTCGGAAAATCGATTTACTGCCAAAGAAGAGCATCTTCGGAAATCCGACTAATTCGGCAAATACAGCATCTTCGGTGGCCTTCGGTAACCTCTAGAAAATTCGTACTTTTTCGAACTTCTTCGGTAATCCGACTATTTCGGCAAGTCGAGCACTGTCTGTCGCTTTCGAGTGGTATACCACGGAATATCCCACGAGACACTTGTATTCTCTCGATATACACACGCGTCTAAGGCTTGTGTTTATACCGAAAAAATTTAAATGACCCGTGGGATATAGTTATTCCAGAAGGGGTCACTGTTCCGCCGTTTTGTTACTTTCCAGTAGCAAAATTCGTACGTTATCCATGTCATATGGACTGGAGCCCAAAAAACTCAACACAAGCAAGTAAGTGGTAGGGCTAAAGCCCTTCCTCCTCCCTCGCGGTCCCTGATTTCATTTGGGGTTTTGAACATATCTTTCAGTAGCCTGAAATGTCAGTCATCTCCCACCCTTAGCTTAATCCCCGGGCGATTAGGCTGGATGGTGGAAGATGACTGACATTTCAGGCCACCTCGGAGACCCAGGGGCAGTTAGTCGGGACGACGCGATGTTTTCGGGCGAAATTTTACGTCTTGATGTAAACTCTCGCCCGAAAATATCGCGTCGTCCGAAAATGTCGCGTCGACTAACTGCCCCTGAGTGTCCCAGGATGACCTTTTTTTTCAGCTACAGAGCGGGCCTACAGAGCAGCGGGAAAGCTTCTTGAGCCGACTGTACGCGAGGATGACCAGCAGTTTCCATCTCAAATTCAAGATGGCGGACGGTGAGTACTGTCGTGCAACGAATGTGATACTTAAAAAATTGCTGATTGCATTAAGGGTGTATACATTATTTTTTCTTTAAAGTAAGACTACATGTAAGCAGAAGTATAAGTCCTTTTTTGTTATTTTTTTCGAATGAAACTCCAGCCTCCTACACGGAAAGGCTTAATATATTATTTGCATGCTTAGCGACGTTGTTAGAATTGTCCTCTCTCTCCAGAGTCCGAGTAATTCTCACTTATACAATGTGCTTTTTGTTCGTAAATTTCAGGTCAGTCGGAGCAAACTCTTGAAGAAGTGTTAAAATCTATCAAGCACGTGATTCTTGTTTTGTCTGGTAAAGGAGGAGTTGGTAAAAGTACTGTTTACGACACAGATAGCATGGAACCTCTACGATAAAGGAAAGAAGGTAAGCTGAAATCTTTACGTTCTGTCGACTTATGGTTTACATTTCTACATTTACCCGTATTAAGGACGGTCGCGCGAAATGTAAAAAAAATGGGGCGTCACCGACTTCGTTTTGGAGAGAACATCCCCAGAAGAACACCCGAAATCTGAAATAATCGGGCTTCGTTAGCGAATAACGCCACTATGTCTGTAAGCCCAAAATATTGCAATTAGATCTTTGAAGTGAAATGTTCTCTGCCAAATGTTGTTTAAGGTAATTCCTCTGAAATAAAAGTGACAATAGAATTTTTTTCAAACTTTGTCTACTGAATATTTATCATATGAGAACTTCAATTTTGAAATAAAAATGGGGGGTGCCCATGCTCATTAAGGAGCAGCGAAGCATTGAAAACGCCCCATTTTGGCATTATTCAATGCTTGTTATAAGAACACATTCCCAGTAATAGTAAAATCTTTGTGAGTCCAGACTCACGAGAACACGCATTAAACTACAGTCAATACATTGCGTCAGACACAAATAAGCATTTTAAGTTCGATTCAGACAGAAAGCTAAATCCTAGATTTAAAAAAATGAACCAAATTTCTTGATATGGTTACCAAACTGCAAAATAGAAAAGACCACAGTGTATCTGCTATTTTCTTTATTTATTCAATTTTCAGTGATAGAAATTAGTTCAGTCTTTTCTCATGCAAAGCTTATGGACTTTAAAAAAGTTACAGCACGTCCAGAATGCCGCTGCTTGTCTCATCACCCTCTCTAGAAAACACGAACACATCACACCTATTTTGTTTAATCTCCACTGGCTTCCTGTTAACTATCGTATCATCTTTAAAATTCTACTCATCACGTACAAGGCCCTAAACGATCTGGCACCTTCATACGTTCGTGATCTTCTCACTCCTTACACTCCGTCTCGTCAGCTACGTTCATCTTCTAAAGAACTTCTTTCCATTCCGCACTTCAATTTGAAAACATATGGCGCAAGATCTTTCACTGTAGCAGCTCCTACACTCTGGAACACTCTTCCGTCTGACATCAAGAACAGCTCCTCAGTGTCCCTTTTTAAACATAAACTAAAAACGTTCCTTTTTAAGAAAGCATTTTTATAACTTTTTAGCGACATTTTTTTTTATTTTTTTTATTTTTACTTTATTTGTCTTAAGTGTTTTTTAATATTTCTAACTGTAAAGCGCTTTTGAACATTTAGGATATTGGCGCTATATAAATATTTTATTATTATTATTATTATTATTATGATTAGTTGATTACAATGACTGGAAAAAAAGGTGGGGTTCCCGTGCTCGTTAGTGAGCTATAGCCATTTTTCAACTGACAGAACTCAATATCAAGGCAAATCCATCATGTTTTCAAGATGTGTGTGCACGAGCATGCGCTAACTGACGCCATAAATTATGCGCAGTAAGGATGCGTGATGCAAATGTGAGGAATCACCTTAAGGGGACCTATTAAGTGAATTTACTCAACTGGCGAGGTTCCTTAATGAACAAGTTCGCATTTAGCGACCATAGTTTCATGGACCTGGCAGCCACAAGATGGCAGGATTTGATATCCCGTGGACAGAAATCTTAAATTTTTTTTAACTTCCCACATTCATTTTTTGTTCATTTTTGGACAATGTGGAGATATTTGTTAATAAAATCTGTTTCTGGAAAGAAAAGTAGGGGTCGCCAAACATCCAAGATCATTAAACCCAGCCATAGCTATGGCAATAGCCTTCTGCCCTATCATTGTTCATTTTATAGCCTGCATGACAGGCCGTAGAAGGGGAGGGAAAGGGTCCACGCAGGCTATTCATTTTATTACTTAGTGTGTGCTCTCATGCATAACATGATGTGTGAATTTGCGCACACAGTAAGGACGTGCAGAAACAATTAGGGCGAATGTCCTTAAGTCATTGATTCATATGCAGTGGGAGGGGTTGCAAGGGGGGAAGCTTTATTGGATGATTTTCTACGTTTGGGATAGGTCTTGTTTTCGTGTTTTACCTTTGGGAGCGAGATTTGTTATCAGAAGATTTATAGTATTGGCCACATGATGTGTGAACTGGTGACACTTAGGGAAAAATCCTGTCTTGGATTACAAAATGTTCACTTTGCCTTCCCCCCAGCACCTTCTGTCTTTCTCCCCCTTACCCCAGAGTCTCCCCAGTGAAAATCTATGGATCTGCCTCTGGTAGCAAAGAAGTGTCTTCAAGAATGTATTGTTACAGGCTGCCGTACTACCTTGATCACAATAAATGGCTAATCTTTGTGTTATCTCTTTATCTTCCAGCTTGGCATACTGGATGTTGACATATGTGGACCAAGTATTCCAAGGATGATGAATGTAGAGGGAAAAGATATACAGCAGTGTTCTGCTGGGTAAGTCATAATATAAAGGATCATCTTCTGAAGCCATTCCGTGGGAGCCAATATTAACTAAATCATGCATATATACTGTATACAACTCTCACACTTGTGGTTGATGTGTAACAGTGAAAGAGTGTCTATGACCTTTAGTGGCTCATTACAGGAGAATTCCTTATATCCAGTTTCATGGCAAGAAACTGATTTGAAGTGTTGCGGCTTCTCCTGCATGGAATGCTGGTCTGTCAGGGACCAGTACCCCACTTCTTTGGAACTTTTGTGGGTGAACTTGCTTGATCTTGGGAAGTTTTTTATTTCGTAGAATTTAGATTACCTGCAGTATAAATGCATCAGACGTGTGTTTTAATTATCATACTTTTCATGTACATACTTCACTTTCTAATTTTTTTTTTTGTAAGATCAGCTGATATGTTATTGACATCATAACTTGCCTATGTTTTTTGCCAAGGGTGTTTACTGTAAGTATTTTCTAAAGATCACCCGAACCTTTCTTTTTAGTTTGGTTCCAGTTTACACAGACAAGGACCAACGACTGGCTGTTATGTCAATTGGTTTCTTGTTATTAAATAAGAGATGATGCTGTTGTGTGGAGAGGACCTAAGAAAAATGGTATTTATTCATTTAAATACTCTTCACTTACATATTTTTTGACTTACCTTGACCTGTTCAAGCTTGTTAATCAAAGCTAGATCTGAGTGTCTCATCATCAATGAAACTGACTACTGAAATCACTTCAAGGAACTATGCCACCACATATTGAGTAATTTTTTGTGAAATGCACAATTTAATTACCTTAGTTTAAAATGTAGGAAACTTCAGGTAGCTATTATTAGGCTTTGTTGATATTGAGCAAACAATACTTAATTTTCTTTTTTGGGGGCAGTATTATGTCTAGTTGATATATATTACAAAATTTCTCAAAATACAATTAAATAGCTCAGTTGGTAGAGCACTGCACTGGTATTGCAGACATCATGGGTTCAAATCCCATTCAGGCCTGATTTTTTTTTTCAGGCTTTAATTTCACAACTGCTTAAGTTGTGTGCATAACTGCGATGATCAATCATGTCTTCAAAAAAAATTTTATGTGACACCCCCAGCTGGTCACCACATTCACAGTGTAACTATTTGTACAAAGTTATGCAAATTCTTTCGAAAATACTGTGGCTTTTCTGGGCTTTTGAATGAAAGGACAATGTTTGAAATCAGCAAAATGTTTTACTACTATTTTAAAACAACTTTGTTCCAGGCCAGAGCACCACTGTCTGCAATGCACTTTTATTAATGATTTCTAAAATGGAGCAAATTCTGTAGAGTGCTACAAACATTTTGATGTTCCTATAGACTTTCTTGAGTTCTCAAGTGACAGTTACCGGTTTGTTTGTTTTTTTAGCAATGATCAAGCAGTTTCTATCAGATGTATGTTGGGGTGACCTGATTACCAGCTTATTGATACACCTCCAGGTGTAAAATGTTATTTTCAGAGGCTTGTGATGTACTGTTGTGTTAGGTACAGTGGCCCAGTGGTTAATGTCGTACACTGTAGATCAATAGATCTGGATTCAAAGCCCGTTCATGGGTCTTTGTACTGCATTTTTAGGTGAGAGACTTGACTGGCAATGCCTTCCATCACATAGGAGGAGATATGAGTACTAACAAGTTGCTGGCCAACCTGAACTGCAAAAATACAGGGATACGAGGGGATATCCACCAGTAGGCCAGCTCCCCATTAAGGACATTTAAGGGAATACAATACTCCATACTGTGAGACCGGAGTTGGAGTCAGAGCAGATATACTCTTAACTTTGTTGATAGTAAAATCATGCACATTCATTTTACAGTATGCAGTGTAATCCTATCATTATTGCTCTGTTCTAAGATTGGTTTTGTTCAATCCAGGAACATCTGATGAGTACATAAATGATTACAGTTAGTGGAAAATCTGCGACATTACAATCCAGATGGAGCAATTTTGGTCACTACTCCTCAGGTATGCATATTAAAGTATATTATTTTATAATAACCGTTCTATAATTAAATGCTGTCAATTATTAGGAAGGCTTATTTTGATTTCAGAAAGTTTACACTCGCTTAATATGTGTCTGTTGTGACTAATACATTGTTAATTTAGCCGTAAGAGCATTGAGGAAAGGCCAGCTTTTCACTTAGACATTTACTAGCCTTTTAATAGTCAATCAATTCAGGTGAAATCGAGCCTAATCATTGTTTGGCCGAAACCTAAGATTAGTTTAGTATCAGTTGATTGGCAAAATTGGTCTCCAGTTCTGAACTTTTAACCCTCATTTTTTCCCTTTTGTTCTCAATGAAAGAAAAATATCAGCAGTTGTTCCTGGGCATGGGATAACTCTCCATCTTCAATTGCTTAATAAAAGATTTGCAAGAAATTTACCAGAATGAACTAGTATGTAATATATTGATGGATTTTTCAATGACATTCCTGTTGTTTCTCAGGGTGTGGCAGTGTCTGACGTCAGGAGAGAACTAACATTCTGCAAGAAAACTAAAATCCCAATCCTAGAGTGGTGGAGAACATGAGTGAATTTGTCTGTCCTCATTTGTAATGTAAGTGTTAGCCTCCTAATACAGATGCTCTTTGCAGGAAACACTGAAAGCGGTACTCCCATATATGGGCTATATAGGTTTGTGTCATGGGATAGGATATAGCTTTTGAGGTTCTCAATCCTTAAAATAGGGTATCATTTTTGCCCCTGTTGACATTAATTGCGCTCACGGTGTGATCCTTAGACAGGTTACCTACCTAAATTGTGTCCGCTAATATTGCAATGCGTAAATGCCCGGCTAAACAGAAAATAAGTTCTACACTTGATGCTTTTAAACTTCCAGTGTCACAGAAGTGAAATACAGTTGACCTGTTGGTGCCATTCATAGTTTTTGTTTTTTCCTTGAATTGGATGTCATTTTTCTTGGATCGGGCCTTAAACAGGGTATCAGTTTCTTTTGCTTCATCCCTAAATAGGGTCAGGGTTTTAAGTCTTTTCACTGCACACCTACAGTATCTGGGATCGAGGAAACATTGCCAGACAAGTCCATGCAAAATGCATGTGTGGAGGAGGCTTTTCCTTTTTATGATTTAAAAAGAATATTTAATACACTATGACTTGTTGTATTTTTGACTGTTATAGTGTACCTTCATCTAGTTCATAGTATGAAATAATATTTCACTTTCTTTCCTTTAGAAATGTACAAATTTGTTTCAAAAGGAGGAGGTGAAGCTTTGGGAAAGAGCTGCAATGCTCCATTTTTAGGTAAAAATACTTACTAACATCAGTGACTACACAGGAAGGGGGATAGAGGGGTAGGGGGCAATCAAGATCATGTTTCATGGAAAATGGTCTTTTCACCATTTATTACACTTGTCTATATTAGTGTTAAAAAAAAAAAACAAGCAGGGAAGTATATTGTTTGGAAATGCAAAGGTCTCATTTGCCGGAAGCTTAAGGAATGTCAACCAAATTCTTTGTTGTGTCAAGCTTATCACAAGGGGTCATTGCAAATTGCAGACAATTCTCACTGATGTGATGTGTTCAATTTGACATTGAAATCAGTGAGTTTTCGCAGAGGAGAGTCTTCTAGCTATATCTTGCTCTCAGCTCTTGAAAAAATAGTTTTTTCCTTCTTTGTAGGTTCTATTCCACTGGATCCCAGTCTAACGCAATCCTTAGAAGATGCCAAGCTGTTATTGACTTGTTTCCTAACTCACCAACACTAAATGCAGTAGACGTAATCACTTCCAAACTGTTAGAATTGGAAAGCAATGGAGATCAGTGATTGAAGGAACAAGTACATTTTTTCAAAAAATGGTTGTTGAGCATGTGGCATTTATACAGTTGGACAAATGTGACTGAGATGGCCAAGTGTTCAACCACTGGTTTCTCCTTACAGTGCCAGTCCCTTATCAATCAAACCAGTGATGAGAATTACGGCAATCATCAATCAAGCCCTGCTCTAGTCATTAATTAAGGAAGAAAACTAACATAGAAAAATATGGCTTCGTCCCTCTGGACGATTTTGCCACTCACTTAAACCAAGCATTGCCTTGTTGTTGGGGCATATAAACCATGCGTAATAGCCTCCTTCACAAAGTTCTACTTGTAAAGCAAGAAAGTATGATTACTGAACAGCATCTTGAATTGGGAAAAGCTTCATTTGAATTTTCCTTTGATACATAGTTACATAGTATATGCGACTTCAAGACTTGTTTTGTCTGTGACCTCTACAGGTGGTCACCAGTAAAGATTTGAATTTTGGATGACTTCATGTAACCATGCACGAAAAATATAACTTGATACCAAATAATAACAACCGACAATAATATAACCAGATAGAAACAATAATAACAAGATAGAAATAAACCAGTAAATAAATAAATAAATAAATAAATAAATAAATAAGTAGACTGAAAAAAAAATGCAAATTAGTTATAGTTTAACTTGTGGTATCAAGGTTTATATTTCATGCATGGTTACATGAGGTCACCTTGGATTTAAATCTGTTATGGAGACCAAATTAAGAGGTCATGGATGAAACTAGTTTTGTAGTTGTATATATTACTGTAACTGTGTGTTGAAATAAGATTTGAATGCAGTTTTTCCCTATCAAGGTGACGTTAAATGATTGTACCTGAATTTTGATAAGCAGACTGATGTTGCAGAAGTGATTTATGATCAGAAAAACAATTTGAATGAGGTCTTTCCTAATCCAGATTGTTGCAAATCATAATTTTACACGGCCAATAATATACCTAAGATTCTTTGGTCAGAAACTCATAAAATGTTGCAGCTGAAAGGTCAACAAAAAAAATGGAAATAAATGCAAGTGGTACTGCCTCAGTTATCTGCATGGTATTTTGCGATTGTAAGAATTGCATTAACAATCAACGTTGGAGTTACTTTTACGTGTAAGAGAAATTAACACGGAGACTCCATATTTCCAATTTTGTTTTTAATTTAGTGTGTCAATACAAGAGTTATTTTTTTGTGAATAAAAAGCCCCTGGAGGTAGCAGCACTCAGTGGACTCTTGACAATTATGATAAGGTTAATGCAACAAGTTTGTCTGGTTGTGATGTACAGCGAAAAAGAAAACATTTTAAGAATTTGGTTTACCTTAGGAAATGTGATATTAAGCCTACTTTATGAGATCTGATTTTAACAATCGATCAGTGACTTTGTTTATTAGAACTACATGGAACTGTTCCCAGCCAGACAGCTAAACATCATGCAGTCTGTAAAAACGGCAGATTGGTTTTGATTCTGGATAATTTTTCCAACTCATTTTATAACAACAACCAATTTAAGTCATATATAGAGTTAGCAAAGCCTAAAAGCAGAGCTCCTGATTACAACAATTTAACCTTGCTTGAGCCTGGGATCCAATGGAAAACCTGTACCTGGGCAGTGGTCAACTTAAAAAAAACACGTGACCTCAATGAGCTCTAAAAACGAGCCTGCGATATGGTCAAGTGATACTGGTCAGTGCATGCCTTGTTTTGACAGGTATAAATTGAATATAACATAGATACCCAATAGCAAAGATGTATGCTCTAACCCTTCCCCCTCCTGATCTCTAAAGGAAAAGCCTTGGGAACTAGGTTGTTGTAGAGTGACATTTCACATTGATTTACATGGAGGGTGCGTACGGACGAAGGTACGTCTCTGTCAACCTATTATTTGGAGTATGGCCGCCATGTTGCGCGACTCAGTCGTCGTCGTCGTCGTCGCTGTCGTGCGTACGCGTCCACGAGCAATACCGCTAGCCACGATGAAAATCAACAATATGGCAATACCGGCAATACCGCTAGCCATGAGAAAATCAACTCATGGGTTTCCTTTTCTTTCCTATATGAGTATGGGGCTCCGCTTGGCGGCCCTTTGGGCCGCCGAAACTCCGCTATAACATCGTCATGCAATAACACGGTCTTATTCTGTTTCCAGCAATGATCGTAGTGTTTTTAAGTTTTGATATTCCACAAAACCAGTTCAAGTTAGATAATATCAATATCAAAACCCATAACATAGGCACGAGAGGCGTGCAAGAATTATTTTGTTTGTGAACTAAAAGTGTCGGAGATAGGAGCATTCATGAAACTGTTTACAGTAATGATTTGGTTAATTTGACAAGTTTTTTTGGTTGCGATGTACAGCAAGAAAGAAACTGGGAATTTATGATGTACACACGATGTTACATCGGCAATGGTAAGATAACTAAATAGTAAGCCATAAAATTTTTGGTTGAACAAACTACAGCAATCTGACACGTCTCCAGATTAATGTAGATACCATCTTATTTTCTAACAGGCTATTACTTGATTCTTTCTTTGATACAACCCACACTGTGATTGGTGAGACACGTGCACATGCATAACTCCCTCACTTACCGATCACATAGCTCTTCCAACCCCCAAGAGGAATTTTTGGTCAAAAATACTCAAGTTAAGAGAACTTTTCGCATTTTATACAAGTCGTGAGGTTACCCTTTTTACACAACATAACGCAACAACACTAAACAGAAACAGACGTCCTAAACAGAAACAGAAACAAGCCAAGCAGCCCCGTCCCTACAGTTCCGAAGAAAGATATTATCATCTTATTACCTTACTTAGGTGTACAAAGTGACCAAGTCTCTAAGCGTCTGAAATCATGTGTATACAATTTCTGTTCATTTGTCAATCTTAAGATAATTTTTCAAAGCACTCGCCGAATCAAATCTTCCTTTCAATACAAGGACCGTCTAAATCGTTCACAGAAATCTAAGGTCATTTATAAAGCTGCTTGCTGGGACTGCAGTGACTTTTACATAGGCAAAACAAAACGACGGCTTCATGATAGGAAAACGGAACATTTCAAGGCTCTCACTAAGAATGACCCCACATCAGCCATTGCCGACCATATAAAAGCCACAGGTCACAACATCAAGTGGGATCATTTTGATATTCTAGCTTCTGGTAAAACAGATTATCATTGTAAAATTAAAGAAACTTTGCTCATCCAAGAACTTAAGCCGGCTCTTAATGTAAACGCCAGCAGTGAGAAGCTGATACTTTATTAATAAGCTTAGGCTTTTATTGTTTTACTGTTAAGAAACAGATGTTTCTTAATCTCGTTTCCAGACCCCTTATTTACATTTCATATATAGTTTTCAAAAATTGTAACGGTCTTTATTCCACTTTTGAAAATGTATGTTGCGTAGCATACGAAACGTCAAGTTATTAAAATGCGTAAGTTTAATATGTTTATCACCGCTATTTGTGTTTTATTCCTCGTTAAACTACGATGGCCCAAGAACAAAAGCCTTTATGCAACAACACTACTTCACCGAAAATAGAAAGAAAGAGAAAAAAGCCTCTCTGACACATTGAAAGTCTGATTTAATTAAACTGCACTTTAACTTGGTGCCACGCAGTTTTCCAAGAACATTTGAGAAGTTTTGATACTTTTTACCTCTAAAAATATCGGACTGAAAAGAATGTCATAAAATGCCCATCAGAAAAAAAATAAACTGCTACTGCAGAGACGTAAAAACCGTCCAGAAATGAATTTCCTCCCAATATAAAAAAACAAAAGTGTTAAGTTACCATTTGTAACTAAAGATACCAATCATCTTATGGGAAAGAGTGGTGACGATTCGGCAGCTCTAATTGAATTTACTCCCTTGTAAGAAACAAGAGTGTCGAATTACCCTTCGTAACTAAAAAATGAAAACATCTCGTTATATTCGCATGCAACAAGAACAAAACAGTCGTCACCTGCACTTACTGTTGTAAACGTTAGAACTGTTTCAAATCTAAATAGTCTCGTCTCCTCTAACACATGTCCTAAGAACTAGAAGCGACGATTCGTGACCTCTAATTGAATTTACTCCTTGTGAAAAACAAAAGTATCAAGTTACCTTTCTAACTAAAACAAAAATATTTCGTGCCATTTGCATACTACTAACTCAGGAACTGTTTCAAGTATCAAGGCTCATCTCGTTCAGTCCTTGTGTTTAATACAATAAAACGCTCAAGGCTTCATATACCTCACTTAAGTTATCTTGAATAAAAAAAAAATTCCTTTTTCTTCAACTACAATTCGTGTTGGTTATTCATGTGAATAAGCGAAAACCTTGATAACATTCAAGAGAAAAGATTTAGTTTCATTAAAACGTATCTTCTCATTCCAGTAGTAAACAAGAACCATTATAATTGTAAAATCGTCACAGAATGAGATCTTTTAGTTCGGTTGACCAAATTAATCGTAGTCTCTTCGCTTTTCACATTGAAACTTATCAATGGATGCTGAAATTAACGACACGCCCGGAACACTCATTGCGAACTCTGCAGCAATATTTAGGTTTCAATAAAACACGCAAACGATTTGAACCTGGTCACAACCTCTTCACATTCCCAGTAGTGCATTCCGTCCCCCCTAAAATACAATTGATCCTATCATAGAAACCACATCATCTTGTTTTTCATTCACATCTTAAACCTAGTAGTAGACTCAATTCAAAAATTACACTTATCTGATGGGAAAAGCTCACCCTTCATCACATGCTCGTAGTTATATGCAAACACTATGTTTCTTTGACTGATTATTTAGTTGCAGATGATTATCAACCCCGCCCACAAAATCTTCAGCCTAACCCACAAAAAATGTCGAAGTAAGCCCAATATATGAATACTTCCTCCTCTTTTATAGAATAAATATGGCCGCTCTGAACTGCATCGAGATCAAATCTTCTCACATACCATTTACCTTTAAAACAAGAAATTTAATTGGCTGCTTATGGCAGATCCAATCTGATTGGTGTGACATACATACATCTCTCACTCACTCACTCACTCACTCACTCACTCACTCACTCACTCACTCACTCACTCACTCACTCACTCACCTGTTACATCGGTCATGGTAAGATAGCTAAATATATAGTAAGCCATAAAATGTTTGACTGAACAAACTACAGTAATCTGACACGTTTCCAGATTAATGTAGATACCATCTTATTTTCTAACAGGCAATTTGATTCGCTCTTTGATACAACCCGCACCGTGATTGGTGTGACACGCGCACATGCATAACTCCCTCGCTTACCGATCACATAACCCTTCCAGCCCCCAAGAGAAATTTTTGCTCAAAAATACTCAAGTTAATTTAGAGACTTTTTCGCATTTTATACAAGTCATAAGTTTACCTTTTTACACAGCACAACACAACACTACACAACTTCACCGACACTAGAAAGAAAGAGAAAAAAAACCTCTGACACGTTGAAAGTCTGATTTAATTAAATGCACTTTAACTTGGTGCCACGCAGTCTTCAAAGAACATCTGAACAGTTTTCATACTTTTTACCTTTAAAAATATCGGACTGAAATGAATGTCATCAAATAAAACTATTAAACTGCTACTGCAGAGACGTAAAAACCGTCCAGAAACGAAAGCTTCTCTTTTGTTTAATTTCCTGGAAACAATAGCCGATAACTTGTCAGCTCTAATTGAATTTACTCCAATATAAAAAACAAAAGTGTTAAGTTACCATTTGTTACTAAAGATAGCAAACATCTCGTGGGAAAGAGTGGTGACGATTCGTCAGCTCTAATTGAATTTACTCCCTTGTGAAAAACAAGAGTGTCAAATTACACTTTGTAACTAAAAAACAAAAATGTCTCGTTATATTTGCATGCAACAAGAACAAAGCAATTGTTACCCGCACTTACTATTGTAAACGTTAGAACTGTTTCAAATCTAAAGTCTCGTCCCCTCTAAAACATGTCCTAAGAACTAGACGCGACGATTCGTGACCTCTAATTGAATTTACTCCTTGTGAAAAACAAAAGTATCAAATTACCTTTGTAACTAAAAATAAAAATATCTCGTTGCATTTGCATACTACTAACTCACGAACTGTTTCAAACCTCAAGGCTCATCTCGTTTATTTAACTAAAATCCTCGGCCTAACCAACAGAAAATGTCGAAGTAAACCCAATATATGAATACTTCCTCCTCTTTTATAGAAGAATAAATATGGCCGTTCTGAACTCTGTCGGGATCAAATCTTCTCGCATACCATTTACCTTTACAACAAGAAATTTGATTGGCTGTTTATAGTAGATCCAATCTGATTGGTGTGACATACAAACATCTCTCACTCACTCACTCACTCACTCACCCATTGACCCGTCCATAACATACCCGACGCGCCGACTAAGAGGTATTTTTTTTTACAAAAAAATAACTCAAAAATAGTACCAAAACCACCAAGATATGAAGAATCATTGAAGAATGTTTTGGAAGGTAAAAAAAGAGATTTATGTTGATCCTCAATATCTGCCTCCAGAATATGATGAAGATGGGGTAACTGATTATGAGATGGCTGATGAAGATATAATCAATGAAACACTAGGTGATATTGGTGTTGCAAATTATGATAATGTGGAAAAGATATTAAATCAGCCTGAAATGACGCCACAAAAAATAAAGCGTTTATTCAAAAAAATAATCAAAGATGCAAAATTTAAAAAGAATCAATTAAAAGGTTTCAGGGCAAATGTCACCAAACAATTCAAAAGTGGGAAGATGTCTCAATCTGAAGCTCAAATCAATTATAAAAGAATAGACAGTGCTAATGTTGTACTGAAACAAGATATACAACATTACGATAGTAAAGTCAAAACGAAGAAAGGATCTGGAATTCGAAAATAGAAGGGTGGTAACGTTATGTTTTTCAATGACCCCAAGAAACTTGTTAAAAAATTGGAGATCATCATCGGTGAAATAGCAGCTGGCAACACATCAATCAAAATGAGAAATATGGGTGTTGCCATTTTAAACACACTATTAAAAACATCAATTAACAAATCGCAATATGATAAAATGTATAAAAATTATTTCAAAATATAATCTAAGTAACTGTATATGGAACGAGAAATTGTATTATCAAGTTATTTGAATAACAGTAGTGGAAACAATACACCAGCCAATTTTGTGACCAATTTTACGAGACCGATTATTTTGGACAGTAATCAAGAGCACATGGGTGGTTTGAACAGAATAATAAACATGTCATTCACCTAGTTTAAAGTCAATCCTGGTTATAATAATCAGAAAGTAAAATACAGCTCAGATAATGGTTCAACTTGGAAAGAACTTACATATCTCAGTGGTGTATACAATTACATTAGTTTTAACAGGTTTTTGAAAAATGAAACCGTTATAAAAAAAAAGATGATGACGATAAAGATGATGATGATAAATATCCAATAACTTTAGAATTTCAACACGCCACTTTCAGAGTTTTGATGAAATTGAAAACAGGTTACCAACTTGACTTGACTGAATCAAATTTTCATGAGCTTATTGGCTTTGACCAGGGACGGGGGAGAACACTCTGCGACGCCTGGCACTTTTTTTGTGTTTGGATCATCCACCAAAAAGTGACGTCACATCCGGTAAAAAAGCGCGCTGAGCGGCAAAATCAAATTTGAATGCGACATAATCGTTCTCTCAGTAAGTAAAATGGCAATATTTCTTAATCGGCGGGATATTTTTAACGTTTTATTTGGTCACGATAAACAAAATTTTGTCGTATTCATCGTCATATCGTTTGTTTGAGGAGCAGAACGATTATTTATTTAAAACCACGCTGTTTTGAAGGCGTGTGTTTTTACGAAATGTCGTCGTTTCTTCTTCGCTGAATTCCACAGGAGTCATCGTTTGCGTGGAAATAATGAGTTCTAGGTAAGTTACGCTCAGTTCAAATATCCTATTCTCTTAGGTAGGCATTACACTAAGAGAAAAGCGTAATGTCAGTTTTCTAGACGAGGGAGAACGTATTTAACAGAAGCCCATTTTTTCAAATTTACCTTGACAAACACTTGAGAGTAATGTAGAGGTGTTAATCGTATCACGCTGTAAGCTACTATAAGAATAGACCCACACACATAACGCGGCGGAACTTTCTTGCCGATCGACACTAACGCAAATTCATGTTCTTGCTTGTGACTCAAACTGGTGTTATAAATTCTGTTACGATTGGTTAAGAACCTTGAACAAGTTATCTTAACTTTTCCCTTGGTAAACGCTTCCTTTAACATAGGCAGGCCGTGAACCCCTTAAAAATAAACAAGAAGATATTGTTATGGGCGATTCGGTAATTTGGGCATCTTGTGTTTTCTTTTTTTTATTTCCAGTTATAATCAAATTTATTTTTGTTTCAACAGTGTTGAGTGTCAGCGACACTATAAAGTTTCGATACCCCCCCGCGCCACCTCCCCCCCCCCCCCGCAAGATCCTCTGAGGTCAAGCATGCATGCACCTTTCATTTCTTCAATTCCTTTCATTTGCATTGTTTGCAGACCAAGGTCCTTATCTTTTAATCCCTAACTATCATATTTACAGCTTATTTTGAAAGGTTACTCAAACATTTTGCCTTAGTTTGAATGTGCTTTTTCTATACAAGTTTACATCAAGACATTTCAGTCCCAGGGAATGAGAGCACCCAGCAATTCTGACAATTCTCTCTCATAGAGTTCAATTATTTTAATTCATCACTTTTTCAATGTGCGATCTTAACAAACTGTTTGCAAACAGTAATGAAATATCATGCCCCAACACCCAGCCATAATAAAAGGAAGTCTGGGAACAGGTAATAGCAACAATGACACTGCCAGGCTAGTGAATGTTACAAGCTATTATGAACTCATGTCTGACAATGACGAGTGACAATGAAACATGGTGCAGTGGAACTGAACAACCAGACTGCAAGTGACATTGTTAGTGTTAGTGTTGTGAAAGCGATTACTAGCTAGTAGTGTCTGTGAACTTGGACCAGACCAGAAAAGAAAAGGTTCCATACTGGAAGTTGACTGAGAGCAACAGGTTTGTACCCAAAAAAATGAAGAGGCTGCCTGATCAGACCAGTCTTGAAGCCAGCTTCATCACTACTTGTCAAGAGTTCCTGAATTGTGTATGTGGGAGGACTCCATGTAATGACATATATGGGGAAGCTCTGCCCAAAAGTTTCAGGCTTCAGATATAACTATTAAAGGGTAAGGGATTTCTGACAAGTTGAATTCAGGTGTATGAAAGGGTACAGAAATCTTTCTTTTAGGGATTTCCCTTCTTCTGGTTCTAAAATGTTGTTGATAATCCCTCATTTGCTCTCCTGAGCCAGAATGAGGGGATTCTGATATATTGTTCAAAAAGATATTTTAAAACTTCTTCCTAAGGGTTTAGAAAAAGGGTTCAGTATTACATGTAAGGGGTTAGACCTTGAGATGGAGCTTCCCCATTTAAAACTATGTAGAATACGCCCCCACCATGTTTGTATAACATAGATGTTCAAATTGTTTTCTGGAGAAAAGCAATTAAAAAACAAATCAATGCCTAGGGATTATGTGATTATCAATGTAAGTTCCCATTTGTATTTTGAATTAAAATGGGCCTAACGTTATCCACAACAGTATAAAATAATAACCAAATTTGCAGCTTCATAGAGACTCAATCTGATAATGAAAACATAACTTTTATTTTTCCCCCTTCCTTTGTACCTTGTGATATTTTTAGAGAAATTCTCAAAAAGTCCCTCCCCCAAAGAAAATAAAATATATAAATAAAAATAAGTTTCTATAATCTTAAAAATGATCTCAGAGATAAAAATGTCATTTTTATGGCTATTTATTATCCAGGGTTTGTACAGGTCCTGGAAAACCTGGAAAGTTCTGGAATTTTATTCTGGCATTTTCCAGGACTGGAAAGTCCTGGAAAAGGGCTACTGGTCCTGGAAAGTTCTGGAAATCTGTTAAACTCAAGTAAAAAACTATGAAATGTATGGTAGACAGTAAGGAGAATTAACATTAAGATCTTGGGAGTGAAAGGGATAATGTGAATTTTAGAGTCTGGGAAAAATCAATCTGAGTCCTGGAAAAGTCCTGGAAAAGTCCTGGAAATTTGTTTCTGAAAAAGGGTACGAACCCTGATCATCTTAAAATGTGTTGCGAAGCAACTGCTTATTAGGAAAATATAAATGTTCAACGAAAAAAATGAACAAAAAAAACAACAAACTATTTTTCAGAGGAACTCCTATATTTTATAATTTTTGTAAACCTCTAACAGAATGCAACTTTTGTTTAGGTTGCACCACTGTCAAGGAAGAAATCACACCTGAGTGGCTTTGTATCTTTATTACAATTTGCATTATCAGTAAAAAAAATCACACTTGGACAGGTCCACTAACACTCTTACATGTATGTTAAAGATAGGAAAAGCAGGTTCAGCATCATCTAAATCAAGGAATTGTATGCCAGTGTGGGGTGTATATGCCAGGAGGTAACCACCTAAGAAAATACAAACATAAATGACAGTCGCTAAAATTAAACAACTGAGAACTTTTAGAGAATTCCATCAGTCACAAAAAGACCAACAACCAGATCTTTTTCAGTTTAACAAATTGATGTCAGTTTTTCATGCATCTGTCTTGAACATTATTGATCATGAATTTTGCCATAACGTTGTCACATTCACTGTGGATCCTCGGGGTGATAGCATACACTCATCCTAAAACACAGGAAAAACTGACGTCAATTTGTTTTTTTTAAAATAACAAATTCATTGCCAAATTGTATGCTCTCGCTCATTGACACACTTCTTAAATTATAAATTTATGTGCCTACAGGTCCGCTTTTTGACGACAAAAATTAGCTAATGAGTGCACAACAATTTCTACAGTTATCGTAAAAAGTATGATTTTTGTTAGTAAAGATTATTTTGTTAGCAAGGGTTTTAGAGGAAAAGTCCAGTGTAAAAAATGTTATCTCAACAGAAAAAATAATTTAGTTTAATGAGAGGAATTCAGAAGAACACTGATTAAGAAGAGAAATAGAGTGCTTCTCTTGTTTGTATTTCTCTTGTGGGTATTTGCTCATTTACCAGCTATGAAAAACAAGATGTAATGTATAATTTTTACCTCTGCTGTAAATTCTTCAAACCAGTTTGTTTTCACTTTCAGAGTGGTTCCACACCACCCACCCCCTCAGTCCATATTCCTACCCTACAACAGTACAGCCAGGATCCCATATCAACCCTCCAACATAACTTACCATAATACTCCCATAGTACAATACAATCTTTTTTTTTATTTTGTACAGACAGTCCTAGATTCAAACATCAGATCTCTGACCTTTTGGTCCACCTCATCTCCACTAGGCCATTAGAGCAATCATAGCAAATTTATTTATATTAATTTTGTTGGTCTAATTTATTATTGCTCTCAGATTCCCCCTTCCCATTTGATTAAATTAAATTGGTTTAAAAAAATAAACTGGTGTAAACAAATTAAAGCAGAGGTAGAAATTGAGCCATGAAATTACTGTAATTTTGGTAAAATAACTATACTATTAATATCCATATGTTCTATTGTAAAGACAGTGTAACTACTTAAATTGAACTTCATTGTCAGAGACAAAAACCTAAAAACATCTAAACACAGGTCAGTGAGGACATTACCAGTTTTGCTTTCGCCAACAACTACTCTGCCTCAAAAATATAGTAGATAATGACAACAGCAATAACAAAACTAACCTCTGTCAATTCAATAACCACACCAAATTCCCCTCCAAAATTCTCTTCAATGCCTTACAGTAAAATTTTGCCAACAGCATAAATACAACTCAATGCTTTAACGTGCTTCTCTCATTAAACTTTTACCCCTTGAGTCAGAATTTGTAAGTGTATCACATAGAATTCCACAAAAGATTAAAAATGCTGTTAACCTTTTGCAAATATCTGCATCAGTTCTAAAGATATTTAAATTTAAAAAATGTGTAAAATATGCAAATGAGGTTACGGATGATGTAATACACTCAATCCAATATTACATCAAGATGGTAGGCTTATAGTTCTACTGGAAGCACACCTATGGCTATTAAAATTATATACAGCCAGTATTTTCCCATGGCAACTCACTCTTTTCCAGTCCCCTCTAACCTGAGGCCACAACTTCGACCTTACATATTAATATGCTTGCTGGATCATCATGCAGATGAGACACCATTGGCAAATATCAAAATAGAAAGTCAAAGGTGGCCAGAAAAGCTCATATCAGAGAAGGTTGAAACCTAGTATGTTGCCATGGTAACAAAACTGTTAAGCTCATATTATGGAGGACATCTGCAAATTTCATCATATAATATGATCCTCTCAAACACCTACTCATAAAGAAAAGATTTTGGAAGTATAGTTTGCATAATCAGTTAGACAACACACAACTTGGGCCCAGAGCTGACAAGAGATATTCCATTTTCTATCCAACCCATCCCCGTCCAAGTCACACTCACAAAATAAGTCAAAATTTACCACCTAACAGAAAAGATAAAAGTGCAGAAATAACAGTTTCGTAGCCCTTTCTAAAGCTCTTGTTAACAGAGGAAGAGAGAGTGTGGAAATAAAATAGAATGGCCCTTAGGGCCCATTTATATGGTCCTGGGTACCCTTCTCTTGAGTTACCCTGGCCAAGCTAACTTTTCACTTATTTCTTTGAAAAATTCAATCAGCCATTTACATTAATTAGGATCAAGTTAAACCATCTCGCCTGCAAGACAACAGGGGTGGGTGAGTTCTCTTGCCTTGGCTCGTGTCATGCCTTGGTACCCTGGCAGGTGTCGGAAATGTCTTGTTAGCATGTTGCGTGACAAATAGGGCGTGGAGATTTCACACTGATGTAAACTGAGCCAGTAGATAAGAATTAACAATTACCGGAAATTCCTGTGTGACCAAACTAAGATAGCTAATACAAGGATAGGATCGAGTAGAATTACGGACAGTTCAAGAATTGTACTTGATGTGATTAAATGGTGACTGTGTGATTAAAACACTTCTAAGACATCTTGTGACTTTTGGAGAGCACTAAAGTAGAGGGGACATTCTCCAAACAGGCAGGACAACTTTTCTTTATTTAAACACTATGGCTTGGCTTAAACCAGGGCAACCCTTGGCATGACGAGTGTCACGTGATGCCTAGATTTAAAATTTCAAGCAAAAATATCAATTTTCAAAGAAGAGAAAATTAACTCGCCAAAACACTGTAATTGAATGATTGAGGGAAACTCAAACAGAGGGATATATGCACATTTGATTATTCAATAATCAATAATTGAATAATCATGCAGGGTCAAATTCAGCCGAATGCATGGGGAAATTAATGGCAAACAATCACTTTAAGATCAAACCAAGCTAGAATTTTCAGCCCACCCACAATAGAGCAATCACAACTGACCTTTGTGAATTATTTGATGCATGCATATGAGACAGCCATTTTTCATTTTTTTCTTTGAGATGGAAGGTAGATGCCATTTAAACATTGATCAAATAATGAGCAAAGGTCCTGTTGCTATAGAGCTACATTGTTAATCCCCATCAGATTAACAGAGGATGAGGTGTTGTAAACAGATCTTTGGAAAAACTAAAAAAAACTGTGTAGACAACCACCACTGGCCTGTGTTCGCACAGAATCTCTTATTGAGTTAATTTGATGTAGAACATGACTTCAAAATCTCAAAATAGTTGAATTAACTAATTATGAAGTCCTACAAGTATGAGAATTTCAGATTGTATGATTGCACCCAAGTATGAAGTTTGATAGAGAAACAATGGTAAATCATATAATTCTACTTAACAATATTATTGGATTGCAAGCTCAAGATTCCCATCAGGTGATAATAAGGTTGATACAGCCTCAAACTATCACCTCAAAGAATTCTTCACCTCATAGTCCAATTATTGTTAAATAGAAAGAGAGAAGATGTTCTCTATTTTATTATTAATAGACAATAGTATACAGGTTAAAGCTTATTACAAGATAAAATTTGAATTCAGTCCAGCATTTATTTATGAACCACTTTACAGTACCCGGGAGTGGGGGGAGTACTCCCAGAAAAATTTGGTGGGGGTGTGCGGCCTGCTCTCCAAAACCCTTACTCTATTGATCACCAAAATCTGTGATTTTCTCTAGCCTATTTATGACCAGACCAAAAATTTGACAACCTATTTGCAACCATTGCCACTGACACAGTTGCCCTAAACATATTTTTTGAAGGCCTTTTGTTTATGGTCGTGTCAATAATGATGAAAAGGTAGCTTCTTCCAAACAACATTACCCAATTCAAGACTAGAGTACAAAACCCATACCCTATTTAAGACCAAAGTGGCCAAAATCGATACCCTATTTATGACCAAAATGGCTGAAAAACCATACCCTTTGGGGCCACACATACCTATATTGTGCATATAAGGGAGTACCTCCACCCCCCTCCGGGTCACAGTAGAAGTGGGTACCTGTCCAAAAGCAGGGGTAAAGTTAAGAGGTAAGGATATATCATACTATTCCATTGGGAGCTAACCCTAAACAGGCCAATTCCCTCTTTTTGAACTGCCCAAAGAAGTTGATCCCCAGGTCGGCATTGCAGTTCAGACAATACAGAGGAATATACAATTAACCACTGGATGACTGAAGGAAAGTCTCATCTGGACTGCTTCACCCCTTTGTTGATCTTTTCGGGGAAATCTGATATCCCCAAAGCACGCATTTACAATGAACTCTAGCTCTCAACATAGATTATTTCTTACAGAGAAAGAAAAGTATTCAACAAGAGATACGGAAATAGGATACTAACCTTGAGTGTACGATTTTCCACCACACTCACGTGGATACAGAGCTTCAACTGTGTTCACTTTTAGAAAAAAACGGCTTCTGTTAAACATGTTCCCGTTGAACACAGTGTAAACTGTGACCAGCAATACTTCATCCAGGTTGTTTTCAACATTATAGGCTATTGCACTTAGTGTTATCACCGAATCACGAACAATAAGAACCAAAAGTTGGAACAACACAAGTTTTGCAAATGTTTAAAATCGGCCATTCGATGACAGAAGGCTCTCCGTTATTTTCCTTCAAAACGATACTAAACTGTTCTCTTTGGCCGAACGTTTTGCTTGAAAAGTCGAAGAAATGTGCCTGCAACATCTTTCTATCCTCAGTAAGAAAGGACACGAACCTGATGGTTTGCAAATAGAGGAAAATCTTCCCCAATCGAAACGCAATTTTTTCGCGTTGTGAAAGGAGCTGCGCGGCACAATTTAAACCGGATGTGACGTCACTTTTTGGTGGATGATCCAGATACGCAAGTTTCAGGAGTCTTGTGCCCCGCCCCTGGCTTTGACAAAATCATTCTCAAAGATGCTGAAAATTATGGATCACGAATGCCTAATTTAAGTCAAGATATAGAAATGCTAAGCATTCATTGTGATTTGGTTAATATCAGCCTTGTTGATGGTGTAGATACAGATATAATATACAGTTTCAGTACACCTGTCTTGAAACCGTCATATAGTTTCACTGTGGAACCACGAAGAGTTACATTTAATCCCGTAAATAAGAACACCATTTCAAGCATAAGAATATATCTAACTGATGGTAAAAGAAGACAAATAAACCTTAACGGTGCAGATACAGCTTTCAGTTTGTTATTGAAAAGAATTATGCAATTTATTTATATGACACCATATGAATTCAAAAGGTTTTACCATCCTAAAATGGGTAAATTTGTGCATAAACACAAAGGATCAGGTGTAATTGTTGACAATATATTCAACCCGATAAGGACTATGGCATCATCTGTTGCCAAACCAATCATGAAAAAAGCAGTAAAACATGCTGGTGATAAAATTGGTCGTAAAGCAGCGGAAAAAACTGGTGATCTGATAATGAAGCGACTTAGGGGTGTGAAACAAAAAGCAACACTTCCAGAAAGTACTGATATGATATTAAATCGTTTAATATCAGGACAAGGCATAAGAAAAAGAAACTAAATTTTTATCTAAACTAATAATATAATGGCTTTTAGATCAAGTGAAATGTTACAACGAAATGAGTCGGTAAGATACCAACTTGATGACGCAATAAGAGCGCCGGCAGGTGGTCAACACCAAGATAAAAATGATTACAAACTCACAATCAATGACAGATCAGCGTTTTACGATTGGTATAATGCGTATTTTGAAATTCAATTTCAATTACAAAAACTCGCTGATGGAACAGCTTATGGAGCAGATCGAGTTACAGTAATCAATGGCTCACATATTTTCATAAATCATCTGATGATTAAATCTGCTGGTAAAATTGTTTATGATACAGATAATCTTCACAAGGTTACTTTTCTCAAAAATCTGTTAGAATATTCTGATGACTTCAGCAGATCAGTTGCTAAAAACAGTCTTTGGTATTTGGATACTAACCATCTGATTGCTAATGCTAATCAAAACGCAGGATTTGAAGCAAGGCGAACTTTAACAACGGGAAATGCCGATGTAAATGTTATTATACCGCTGAACAGATACAGGTTCTTCGAAGAATTAGAAGATAAGATGCTTATACGAATGCAATTACAATTCAGTTTAACATTACAGAATGATGATGAGCTCATTCAAAAATTAGCTGACGTAGATGATGGTAGAGTCGTCCTTAATAGATTTCTCTTATGGGTACCAAAATTGATTCCAAAAGACAGTCTGTGTGATAATTTTGTCAGTTCATTTCTGAAAGAAACCAATTGGTCTTATCTTAGGTCTATGTATCATATGTCAGCTCCAGCACAAGCTAGCGGTTTTTATCAGATATCAGCAAGTGTGGATAATGTTAAACACATATTTGTATATCTCCAAAGAGCTAAAACAAATGTTGCGACAGCAAATCCTTACTTATTTGATACGTATAAACTGAATGCTGCTGATAACGCCAATTATTTAACTACGTGTAGATTAGAATACGGTAATGAAATATTTTGCCTTGAGACTGAATATGATACAGAGTCTAAAGTAAGAATTTTAATGATCTTATGTCTTATGCAACACGTAAAAATGATTTTAATTGTGGAACACAATTAAATCTCGCAAACTTCAATAGTCTTTATGGTTTGATATATTTTGATTTACCTCTCCAAACAGAAAAAGTTACAAGAGATCCCAAACAGTTAATTTTCAGGTACAAAATAAATGCCGCACCAGCAGCTGCATTCAATGTTGACGCAATTGTCTTTTATGACGAAATGGTTGTGATTGACAAAGTGGGTAATGAATTAGTTATTGTATACAAA